>NW_007050271.1:57790-59549 GCF_000164805.1 Carlito syrichta
TGGGCAACAGAGTAAAACTCCAACTCAAAAAAAAAAAAAAAAGAATGAAGGGACAGAGAAAATGTGGCACCCTCAAAAAACTGCAGAAACTAGCCAGGCTAGGTGGCTCAGCCTGTAATCCTGCACTTTAGGAGGCTGAGGTGACTGGATTACCTGAGCCCGTGGGTTCGAGACCTGCCTGGGCAACTTGGCAAGAGCTCATCTCTACAATAAATCAAAAACTAGCCAGGCATGGTAATGTGCACCTGTAGTTCCAGCTATTTGGAAGGCTGAGGTGGAAGGATCGCCAGAGCCCAGCAGGTCGAGGATGCAGTGGCCAGGAGCGGCCACTGCACTCCAGTCTGGATGACAGAGTGAGTCTCCAACTCAAAAAAAAAGCTGTAGAAACTTATTTAATCAAAAGGCAAGTTGAAATAAACATCAGATATAGAATAGCATTATACAATGGGGTGTTCTTTAAAAAGGAAAACATAAAGATATCCCATGTAAACTTTTGTTTTCACTTTGACAGAATTTGAGAATATTTGGAAAGCAAAAAATATTGATTGACTCATCTCATATGATGCTATGCCTTCATTCCCAGTGTTTATGTAAAAGCATGTGGTCAGCTGTTGCTACATTATAGTTATGATAGAGCCTTCTATACTAGGTGAGCAGCAGTCATCTCTAGTTTTCCATAGATGCTGAAGAACATTGATATGTAATATGCATTGAAAGGTCTAATTGGAGTGGTTTTTTGTGGCTTGCAGTGAGAATTATTGTAAGTTCCACCTGAGCTGGGTGATCAAGACAACTTTTTATGCCACTGGAATGAATGAGAAAGAAACATTGACAGTATTAGAAACAAGTTGTCATATCATTTACATATTAAGGAAAAAGTGAGGCCAGACCATTAATATTTTGATGCATCTTCATAGTATCAATACTTAAAAGCCCTAAGTTTAAGTCGATATAGTATAGAGGTATTTTCCTAGGCATCAGACAAAAGATAATTGATCTCTTAAAAGGTAAACTGTTGGGAGCCAGCCACGGAGGCCCACTGAGCATGGGGGGCCATGGACCTCAGGGGCCATGGACCCCGAGACCACTAGGATGCATTCAGGAGCTGTTGACCCCATTCTCCCCTCCCTTTTACTATTTGGCACACTTAACCAAAAGGAACTCTACTGACCTAAGTTGAAGGCCCTCTGACTGTGACAGGCATGGCTAACTCCACAAAACTCATTGTTCCTGTTTCCCATGAACTATGGTTTCGGCTTAGGCATTAGATATAATTCAAACTTGGGTCACATTTAGGAGCCTTCTATACAGTACAAGAGTCTTTATAAGATGTAAAAGAATATTTGTGAAATTAGTATATAATATAGAGAGCTGTTTTCAGCTTTAGATGGTATAGATGATTATCTAGAGTTACCAGAAATGGCCCAGCATGAACTTTGGACTGGGTCACATTCCTAAGGGTCCAGCATGTACTTTGGATTGGGCTGAATTCTTTTAAACCTGTTTTAGCTACAATTAGTGTAGAGTTTTTCTACTTATTATAGAAACTGAATGTATTCTACTCATATAAAGTATTGTAGAATAGGTCATGCTAATGTCAGGGAATTATGTTAGTTCAAGCATGATCATATTTTGGGAGACAGGGCAAGATGGCGACGGCATAGGTGAACTGGTGAGATTCTCTGAACGTGAGTTCCCAAAAGGCTATCACTTTGCTACCCAATCCCCCAGCCCACCACAACCGCGCTGGGCGCAGGCC
>NW_007050272.1:0-714 GCF_000164805.1 Carlito syrichta
CCTTCTCCTTTAGACATTTACATTTTAAAAGGATTAAATGTTTCTCTGCCTGGTCTTTCACACGGTCTTCAGGGTGAGGATCATGGGAGGCACAGAAAATGCTGCTCTTACTCTGAGTCTGTCCGCTTGTCGAAGAAACAAACATTCAGCCAGAAAACACATTAGAAAATGTTGTAGAACAGCTTTTGTGATGACTTTGTATCTGTGACAGTAAAGGAATTCGAAGCACTTGGTATGGGCTGCAGTCAAGAAAGCCTTCATGAGAAAAGTGATTTATCTGTGGATTCTGGAGGGTAGGATTGAAAAATAAACTCACAGCACTTGAAAATGGGGTTTTCATGGTGGCTGTTCTAATGAACATTAACCGATTGAATATCGGAAGGGACTAACTCACGAGGGAAAAGGTGAGCCATGGGGAGAGAGAGGTTCAAAAGTTGGGGGCACTGTGGAACTTCCTGGTAGAAAGATTAGTCTCACAGACAGGAGAAAGAATTCTGAAAGAACCGGAGGCCTTTGTGGTATCCCGTATTGCTGTTCATTAAGATTTAAATGAGCATCCTCCCCTCGTGTCCCACCACCACTCCTTCCCTCTGGCAGTCAGACATGCTCGGGTGACTTGTTCTGGCCAGTGACCGACGTCGCTTTCCGGTGGAGACTAAGACCACTGTTAGTTTTGCCACGCTCGTCCCCTCCCTGCCCACCAAGGAACCTGCA
>NW_007050273.1:0-1180 GCF_000164805.1 Carlito syrichta
CGAGACACCCTTATGGAAATTGGAACTGGCACTAATTCCTGATCACAACCCCAAGTGTCAATGTCATAAGAGATAAGATAGATAAGTGGGACCTCATCAAACTGACAAGCTTCTGCAAAGTCAAAGAAACCATTGAGAAAGCAGACAGTCCACAGATTGGGTAAACATATTTGCCAACTGTATATCTGACAAATGTCTAACATCTAGGATCTAAAAGGAACACAAATGTGCTGAAAAGAAAAAAATAAACAACCCCATTACAAAGTGGGCAAAATATATAAACAGACACTTCTAAAAAAAAGACATATGAGCAAGCAAGAGATACATGGTAAAATACTCAGACTCACTAGTCATCAAAGAAATGCAAATTAAAACCACACTGAGATACTACCTAACTCCAGTCAGGATGGCCATTTTTGATAACTCAAAAAAAAAAAAAAAAACAGATGCTAAAGAGGATGCAGGGAAAAGGGAATATGTCTACACTATTGGTGGGAGTGCAAACTAGTACAACCCTCTGTGGAAAACAGTTTTGTGATTCCTAAAATATCTAAAAATTAACCTCCCCTATGAGCCTGCAATCCCACTAATGGGAGTATATCTGGAGGAACTTAAATCACTTTATGAAAAAATATCTGCACACTTATGTTTATTGCAGCATTATTCACAATAACAAAAACATGGAACCAACCAACCATGTTGCCCATGGAAAGAGGACTGGATAAAAAAATGTGGTGCATTCACAAGATGGAATATTATTCAGCCATAAAGAAGGACAAAATTATGAACCTCTCAACAGCATGGATGGTCTTAGTCTATAATACTGAGTCATCTCTCATAGAAATAAAAACCAAATATCACATGTTCTCACTCATAAGCAGGCCTTGAACAACAATCATAATAACATAAAAAATAGATTTTCAGTAGTAGGAAACTACCAGGGGAGGAGGGTGGGCAGGATTACAGCAGTGGAAACTGCCAAGGAAAGGGGATCATACCTCATCAAGAGTACCTTATATGAGCATTTGTATAACTAACCCTGAATTGTACCCCACATATTCAAAATAAAAAATAAAATCTGTACAAATGGACACACAATTTAAAGTCATGATATCCAAGCGTCAACTGTTAGCCACAATGTAAGGAAAGAAGAAAATTTAAAATGATCAGAGCAGGGATA
>NW_007050274.1:0-720 GCF_000164805.1 Carlito syrichta
CAGTAAAGGAATTCGAAGCACTTGGTATGGGCTGCAGTCATCAAGAAAGCCTTCATGAGAAAAGTGATTTATCTGTGGATTCTGGAGGGTAGGATTGAACAATAAACTCACAGTACTGGAAAATGGGGTTTTCATGGTGGCTGTTCTAATAAACGTTAACCGATTGAATATCGGAAGGGACTAACTCACGAGGGAAAAGGTAAGCCATGGGGAGAGAGAGGTTCAAAAGTTGGGGGCACTGTGGAACTTCCTGGTAGAAAGATTAGTCTCACAGACAGGAGAAAGAATTCTGAAAGAACCGGAGGCCTTTGTGGTATCCTGTATTGCTGTTCATTAAGATTTCAGCATCCTCCCCTCATGTCCCACCACCACTCCTTCCCTCTGGAAGTCAGACATGCTCAGGTGACTTGTTCTGGCCAGTGACCGACATCGCTTTCCGGTGGAGACTAAGACCACTGTTAGTTTTGCCATGCTCGTTCCCTCCCTGCCCACCAAGGAACCTGCAATTCTCCAGTGGCTACTAGGGCAACCTGGGTTCCTAAGTGAGAATGACGACAACTCGAATAGAGCACTCCTATGAACATCAAAGTATATTATCTAAGAAAGAATGTAATTGCAAATTTTAACAGCAAATATCTAACACTGAATCATACACGATTTTCAGCAATGAAGAGCCTAGCCCCTCAAGTAAAGAGAAAAAATTAAAATCAAGCTATTAAA
>NW_007050275.1:0-543 GCF_000164805.1 Carlito syrichta
GGCAGATAAGCATATTCCATGGCAGAAGAGTCCTGTGTCCTGGGCCCTGATTCAAACTGGATGGGGCCACTTTGAATGCATATGTTGGGACTGCTATTCCGTTCCCATGGTGCATGTGTTGGGACTGCTGTTCCCAAAACCCCAGACACGTTGCGGGTGGTGCCAGGAAAAGTTCCCAGCCCACAGGGTCTCCCTGCAAGGTGAGCTTGCCTGCTTGTCTTTCTGGGTGTTTTAGACTTTTGACTTGTTCTTACTTCCTTTCTTTTCTTTTCCTTTTCTTTCTTTCTTTCCTCTCTCCCTCCCTTCCTCCTCTCACCGTCCCTCCCTCCCTCCCTCCTTCTCTCCCTCCCTTCCTTCCTTTCTATCCCTCTCTCCTTCCCTCCCTCCCTTCCTCCTTATTTCATTCCTTCCCTCCCTCCCTCCCTTCTTCTCTCCCTCCCTCCCTTCCTTCCTTCCTTGTTTTGTAATTTGTTTTAGAGACAGGGTCTCACTCTGTCATCCAGACAGAAGTGCAGTGGTGTAATATAGCCTTGAACCCCTGGG
>NW_007050276.1:0-771 GCF_000164805.1 Carlito syrichta
TCCTAAAAATGTCCTGACAAGTGATTTCTTTGGAAGTGTATGGAAAGTGGAGATTACAACAAAGACTATTAGTTTGCTACAGGATTCAGGAATCATGGAAAACAGGTATTTATCTTAAACTATTATCTGAATAGAACATTCTATTTTCACAATTTGTGAATTTTATGAAACATTGTGTTAAGAGACAGAAATTGGTGTTTGTAAGTAAAATTTTATATTTGTACCTGATCTTCACTTTATGTATCATGTTTACTTTTCATACTTTTAGGCAAAAACTGTAAATTTAATGAAAGCTAAGAGCATGATTAGGATTATGTTTGCACTCCAAAGTACAATTTGTTAGTAGTTCAATTTGAGATTTGCAGAAAAGGTCCAAAACCATACACATAACTGGTGTCTCAGAGCCATAATTTTCTCTTGGATCTCTTGGGAATTCATTAGATCAAGGAAAGAGAAATACAAGCCAGGTATTTCTTGTTGGAGAATGGATGGTGTGTGAGTGAGCAGTGAGTGAGCATACGTGTTTGTGAGAGAGAGAGGTTGGGAGAAATAGGTTCACTTTGGGTGTGTGAGTTTTAGGAATGCTTATCATTATTCAGTTAGCTACTTTCTTGAAATACATAACTATTTTTGCTAGCCACCAAAATGGGTTATTTATGATCAACTATTAGAAACTCCTACTCCAAGAAACTTTTCTGTTGACCAATGACAACATGTGCATTTTTAACAAATCTGAATATTTTTAAGATTTGTAATTGAGCTTATGAATAT
>NW_007050277.1:0-820 GCF_000164805.1 Carlito syrichta
CACCACAGGACTGCGTCACCACGAAAAGCTAATGTTTGGATTTATTTTTGATGGCTGAGATGAGGTCTTGCCCTGTGTCCCAGTGTGGTTTAGAGCCAGTGGGCTCAGGCCAACCTCTTGCCCTGGCATCCCAAGCACAGGGGTGACAGTTGTGAGCCCACACGCCCATTCTTCACATCGCTCTTGGGCCCCACTGTAAGTCCCACTCCCATCAGATGACCCGGGACTCTGGAAAGGGCAGTTGAAGTCACCCTCTGAGCCTATCCTGGGAAGGGCTCATGGCACAGGGGTGTGTCTCCACTGGGGCACCACATCTCCACCCACCTCATTCTCCAGGGTGGACCTGATCACTCCTCCCAGGGTTGCCTGAGGGAAAGGGAGGGTGTGACTCTCAAACCGTCTGGTGGTGGCCAGCCGAGAAACACACCCCTGTCTCCTCAGCATCAGGGAGGCCAAGATGGGAAGATGGCCAGAGCCCAAAGACTGAGACCAGGCTGGACACCATAACAATCCCCCAACTTGACACCAAGCAAAACCCAGAAAACCTTGGTTGAGAGGGCAGACCTTGGTGGGAGGATCGCCTCTGGCCCAGAGTTCAAGACCAGGCAGGAAGACCAAAGTGTGGAGCAAATGGAAAGCATGTGATCACAGCATTTTAGGAGGCTGAGGATGAGAGAAAGGCCTGAGTTGGGAGGTGTGAGTGCAGCCAGGGCTACCTAGTGTGGAAACAAAAGAGAGAAGAGAGAGAGAGAGAATAAGAGAAGATAAGACGGAAGAAATGCATTTTCTTCAAACCTTCTGCTCAATCCTTCCCCCCATC
>NW_007050278.1:0-658 GCF_000164805.1 Carlito syrichta
AGAGACAAAAGAGAAAAAAACAACAATCACAACAAAACCAAAAGATAAAAACTCCATCATTCACTTACACATATTCAAAAAAGGACAAATAAAAGAAGGAAGTAACAGAAGAAGAAAAGGAAAAGAAAAGAAAAATTTGGGGGGAGTCGCAGATCAAACCCTCACAAACATATTTACACAAAAAGAAAAAATATTTTTAAAATAGACGAACTAACAAGAAAACAGTGAAAAATTTTTTTATTTAAAAAGTAATTGAAGCTGGGCTCGGTGGCTCAGCCTGTAATCCCAGCACTTTGGGAGGCCGAGGTGACTGGATTGCCTGAGCCTGCGGGTTCTGGACCCGCCTGGGCAACTTGGCAAGACCTCATCTCTACAATAAATCAAAAATCAGTCGGTCGTGGTAGCGCACGCCTGTAGTTCCAGCTACTTGGAAGGCTGAGGCGGAAGGATGGCCGATGCCCAGCAGGTCGTGGCTGCGGTGGCCGGGAGCGGCCATTGCACTCCAGTCTGGGCGACAGAGTGAGACTCCAACTCAAAAAAAAAAAAAGGTAATTGAAAATTTAAGAAACAAAACCAAAACCATACAACAAACAAACAAAAAAACCTGTCCTCTTGTGGCAGACGCTGTAATTGTTCCTGTAATCAGGTCTCTCCTGAA
>NW_007050279.1:0-823 GCF_000164805.1 Carlito syrichta
CCTATCTCTGACCCAGAATCTTAAAGCCCACACCCTAGTGACAGTCTCTGGGAGTGAGATGCCTGCTCCCTGCATTGTCTGTCATCTTGTTCTTCTTGAAATGACCTCTGTGGATTGCGTGTAAATCTATTCTCCCAGCCACCAGGGAATCATTTTAAAACTTTCTTTTTTGTCAGGAACAAGAGATTGTTCTTCTTTAACTAGGCCATATAGAAATTATGTTTCAATAGCAGTGTATATTTAATTAGAGTAATCTCATTTGAATTTACTTACCTAATGTATTATTTATTTAACAAGTAGACCGTCTTGTTTGCCAAGTGACATGCAGATCTCTGATAAGAACTTCTGTTATGAGGACATTACAGTTAAAAATCAGGCATGTCTGAGAGTTATATTTTAAGTCTTTGAGAATGTGACTGTCCTACTCAAACAGAAACTGAGATGTGAGTGGTCTGCTGTTGGGAGGGTGGGGTCTACACACCAGAGATTGTCTTCTGTAATGCACACACATGTGCCAAAGTTCCTTTGGAAGTTGATATCTTCTGACTGCCAAGTAAGTCAAGTTCACCTTAAAACTTACTCTAGGTTGTTTTCAGTGTTATTTTCCCCAAAGTCAGGTCAGTTGTCTATTAGGAGACTTACTTGATGATGGGTGTTTACAAAGGAGTCGGTGCTGCCCTCAGAAGAACTCCAGTCAAGCCTTTGAGTCCCCTGTACCTATCTGCCACCCTGAGGAATCCATACTAGCAGCAGAAATTTATCAGACTTGGTGAGAATGGAAAGTGCCATGTCTCAGACTGTGACCTTAAACCTTAGTTCCAAA
>NW_007050280.1:0-1470 GCF_000164805.1 Carlito syrichta
GCCAGAACTCAGTCTGCTACACACATGCAAACAGTCAGTTGAGAAGCCTTGATCTGGAACTCAATGCTCTGAGGTCTGTGTTTTCAAAATGACTGCACCCTATGCTCACTCAAATAAGGGAAAAGAGAAATGGTTGTCTCCTTCAAGTCTCCAGAGTAGCATGGCCCACTAAAAAAAATAAAAATAAAAGAAGGGGATTGTGGTAGGCATAGTATTTGCCCTGAAAATGTCCACATCCTAATCCTTGGAACTCTGTAACCTTATATGGAAAGGGGGACTTTGCCGATGAGATTAAGATGAAGGACCCTGAGATGGGAATGGTAGTCTGTTACCCAAGTCGGCCAAACCCAATCACAAGTCCTCAAAACCTTCCCCAGCTGTGGTCACCAAGCAGCTTTGACTACAGAAGGCAGCAGAGAGGTGCTGTGTCTCTGGCGTTGGAGATCGGGGAAGAGCCATGAACCAAGGAACGTGGGAAGTTTTTGGAAGCTAGAAAAGGTAAGAAAACAAGTGGCTCTCTAGCGAATCTTCCAGGAAACATTGTAGCTCTGCCAACACCTTGGTTTGAGCCCAGGAAGATGTTCATTGGACTTCAGACCTGCGTAATTGTAAGACATTACATTTGTGTTGTTTCAAACCACTGAGCTTGTGGCAATTTACGCCCTAAACGTGTGTGAGAAGCAAAATCAGAGAGGAAGGCCACATCTGACCTAGAGAGCTGACGAAGGATGAAAGGAATGGGAATAAAACATTTTAAGGAACGAGAGCAAGCTCAGTGAGAATACCTAATGCAAAAGGTTTATAGGGTAAATCTTTCTGAAGAAATTCTGCTCTCATTGTAAACCCCACCCTAAGATTGTGTTCTGGGAAGCCTGATTTGAGCCAAGTGAGAACATCTAAAGACAATCGGAATAAAAGTCACAGTGTGGGGCACTCCTCATGGTTTCTGCCCTCTGTTGCAGTCCAAGGTCAGCATGGTCTGTGCTTGAAACAAAGAGGCATTCTACAAAGCCCTGTGACAAAACCCATGGCCAGGCTTCAGGAAAATAATAGCTGGCCACTGAGAGATTAAAACAAATGAGATCAGTTTCCTCATTTCTCCCAGTGCGTCTAGGCAATGAAAACAGGTCACAAAACAAAAAGTGGAATGAAACACTTTAAGAACTCTTAAGGGAAGTACCTTGATACCATAATTTCCTCTATGAATTAAGAGTAAAGTTAAATAAAGAATGGATATCATAAACACATTTGCTTATATTGTTACCCATCAATTATGGTCATATAATACAAACTTAGTGGTTGTTGAGAAGGGAAGTTCTGAGGAAAGGAGTGTATTTTTTATTCTTGTAAAGAACTGAAAGTCCATGCAAAAGGAACAAAAAGACTTTGATACAACATGAAGAAAAGAAGCAGTTTGAGTTTCATTTAATATTTTGTCTTGTAATGATACAGAGCTGGAATTAACTTTCT
>NW_007050281.1:0-694 GCF_000164805.1 Carlito syrichta
CGAGGGGAATTTATGTCCCTACAAACACACATGAAGAAAATGGAAGGAACAGAAATTCTCAGCCTAACAAGCCACCTAAAGAAGCTGGAAAAGCAAGACCACAAAAACCCTAATTTCAGCAGAAGAATCCAGATCACCAAAATAAAAGCCCAAATCCAGGACATAGAAGACAAAAAGATAATACAAAAAATCAATGAAACAAAAAGCTGGTTCTCTGAAAGGGTAAACAAGATTGATGGTCCCCTAGCTAGACTGACCAAGAAAAAATGAGAAAAAAACCAAATAAGCATAATCAGAAACACAAAAGATGAAGTCACATCTGACCTGAAGAAATACAAAAGATCACTAGAGACTACTACGTACACTTGTATGGAAACAAACTTGAAAACCTTAAGGAAATGGAGGACTTTCTGACATCACACAACCTACCTAGGTTGGAACAAGAAGAAATTGAGACCCTAAATAGACCAATAACAATCAAAGAAATCAACTACGTAATAAGAAAACTTCCTACAAAAAAAAGCCCTCGTCCTGATGGCTTTCCAGCAGAATTCTACAAGACATTCAAGGAGGAGCTGATACGAATCCTACTGAAGGTATTCCAGGCGATTGAAAAAGATGGAACTCTCCCCAAATCATTTTATGAAGCCAACATCACATTGATACTCAAGCCAGGTAAAGATCCAACAAAGAA
>NW_007050282.1:0-475 GCF_000164805.1 Carlito syrichta
CCAATGCATACATCCTAGGCCTTGGGACCCACATATATTTGCATGATGGGCTGAACCACTGTGGATTTCCTCTCCTACAAAACCTAGAATATGGGACTTGGTTGACAGCCTTGAACATGCATGCCAGAAACGATGTCAAGATGGGGGTGTTGGCACACCTACTGCATACAGCAGGAGCAACATGCTGCCTCCTTTGCTTAGAAAAGTATTCAGTCGGTTTATTGACCACCTTAGAATAAATGGGGAGAAAGGGAGTGTCACTTGGGACCCAGGGTTGTCTCAAATGTGCTGGTTGTCTCAAATGTGCTTTCTTCAAATGTGAGACTCTTATCTAGTCTGTATAGAAAGTCAGACAAACTCGGGTTTTATTTTTATAGATGAATAAACTGCATCGAGGTGGCAAATTTAACTTATAATAAGCAAAATTGAAAAGCTTTAGCATACAGTATATCTGTATCATATATAGATACAGATC
>NW_007050283.1:0-723 GCF_000164805.1 Carlito syrichta
GAGTCCTCTGGTCTCCCTTTGAGTAAAAACACCAGGGAACCACCCAGCCAATTTGTTCCTTGTGACTCTAGAGTATCCTGCATTGTTGATCAAATATTTGGAGACACCTGGCCAGAACAATGGTGCCTATGGTATAAAGATGAAAAACAGCCATTGGGGCACCGTGGCACCTGCTAAAAACTTCGGAAAACACCATTACATGGATAACAAAAAAGTCTCTTTCCATATACAGTTTCAATGGAAGGACTTTGGACCACTTAAGTAAAACTTAAGTCCCTTTAAGGTATACTTAACCTGGCCTAATTACGTAAGTCAGAGGCCCAAAACCTCAAGAGTTGTGTGTGCACGTGATTTTGAGTGTGTGTGTGTGTGTGTGTGTGTGTGTGTGTGTGTGTGTGTGTCTGTGAATTGGTGTATTGGAGACCAAGGGCACACAAGTTCAGTTAGAAGATACCTTATTTGAGACACTCCACCATGGAGAGTAGAAGAGACTTGCATGTACCATAACATGGACTGTCTCTGGCTGGACTGATAACCTGGAACCCAAGCTCTGGGCTGCATCTCTCTAGTCTTGAGACTGGGAAGAATGGCCTGTGCCATGTTCAGTTATTTACTTCTCTTTCCCTTAGAGATTTGACTCAATGGCCCCTGTCTTTTCCAGATGTGATGTACACAAAGACTTTCTTTGTGTTATCTGCCTTCTGTTCACATGTCTTTGTTCTT
>NW_007050284.1:0-703 GCF_000164805.1 Carlito syrichta
GCAACACTCAGGGCTCGACTTGCCAGCCCATTAGAGATGACACTTCTGGGGTTAAGCTCACCAGCCCCTTGGTGACCCTCTCTGGGTCTTAGCTGACTGGCCCACTAAACTGACACTCTTGAAGCCCAGGCTGACCTGAAAAATCCACATCACCACAAAGTAAATCTTACAAAATTTTAGATTAAATCAAATTAATATCTTTTCTAATCACAATGGTAAAAAATAAGAAGCCAGAACAAATAATTCAAAATTTACACATTTGTGAAAATTAATCAAAATGTTCCTGAAAAAAGAATGGGACAATGAATAAATCAAAAGGAAAATAAGAAATATATTGAGATAAGTGTTAATAAAAACACAACATACCAAAATTTATAGAATGTAACAAAAACAGTTCTGGAAACAAAAGTTTATTATGATAAATGCCTACATTAAAAAAAGAAATTTCAGAAAAACTAAATTTACACCTCAACAAACTAGAAACAAAAGACAACTAAGCCCTAAATCAACAGAATAAGGGAAAGAGTAAATATTAGAGTAGACTTAGATAAAAAGAGACTAAGGAAAAAAAAAAAGGATCAATGAAACTAAGAATTTTTTGAAAAGATAAACCAAATTGACAAATCCTTAACTAGACTTAAAAAATGAATAAATAAATAAAATTACAAATGAAACAAGAAACATTACAACAGAAACTACAGAA
>NW_007050285.1:0-352 GCF_000164805.1 Carlito syrichta
CCAGGAGCGGCCACTGTACTCTAGTCTGGGTGACAGAGTGAGACACCAACTCAAAAAAAAAAAAAAAAAATTAAGCCAGGCTCGGTGGCTCAGCCTGTATTCCTGCGCCTTGGGAGGCTGAGGTGAGTGGACTGCCTGAGCCCGCGGGTTCGAGACCTCATCTCTACAATAAATCAAAAAATCAGCTGGGCGTGGTAGCGCGTACCTGTAATTGCGGCTACTTGGAAGGGTGAGGCAGAAGGATCGCCAGAGCCCAGCAGGTCGAGGCTGCAGTGACCAGGAGCGGCCACTGCACTCTAGTCTGGGTGACAGAGTGAGACTCCTACTCAAAAAAAAAAAAAAATTAATATAC
>NW_007050286.1:0-779 GCF_000164805.1 Carlito syrichta
GGGGCGAGAGTGGGGACACAAGAACACAAGGTCAGGCTCCATGTGCTGGTGCCACAGCTAGGCAGGCAGAAGCATGACATGGATGCGACAGGAGCCGCAAGGGCACCTGCCGGTGAAAACAAGTTTCCACTGTGATTTATGCCGGTCGTAGGTTCAACAACTAGGAATTAGTCCCTCCTCCAGGTAAAAGAATTATCCCAAGAAAGGCACGCTGTTTATTAGCTGCTCTTGTACTCTTGTACTAAAGGAAGCCTTCAAAATGAGGAGGAAATAGGAAGCTAAAAATCTCACTCAATCTCAACCTGTTTGTCGAATTTTCACCTATTGAATTGATGAGATTCTTAAAGACAAGTACTACATTCTACTAATTTTTATATCCCATATTTAGCAAGATGTGAAAAAATTAAGGCCCTCCATATGTTTCCCAGAATTTACGTACATATTTATTACTTATATAATATAGATTTAACCAGTTCAAAATACATTTGGTTTACATTAACAAATAATAATATCTGATGCACTTGTAGTATAAAACTTGAAATTATCTAGTCAGAGGCAATCTTAAATACTCATTAGTTATTATTAAAAACTGTTTTAGTTTGTAAATTCTTTACATAACTGACATGAAGAGCTTTTTGTCAGAATAAAAACTTGACACAAATAGTATTTTCAATGCGCAGACAAAAGTTACAATAATAAAACTGCTAAAATAAAATTTGCCATTATTTCTGAAGCACTCTTGAATGTCACTATGCCATTGTTCAAGTTCTTTTTAAAAG
>NW_007050287.1:0-776 GCF_000164805.1 Carlito syrichta
CCATTCTCCAGGGGATTCGGATGAAAGCTGGTCATAGAATCTGGTACAACTCCAAGAGGAGACCTTGGAGAAGCACCAAGCTGGGACTCTAAGGAATGGCTCATGGGGTGGCACACAGGTTTATGCTGAATCACGGTCACCGTCAACCTGCCGTTATCAACTGGAAAGAAAGGAAATCTCCACAGTCGAGAAGTCAGACATGTTGAATGGGGATGTGACTTTTTGATGATGTGCTCTGCACTCGTGGGCTGGCTCACTAAGAAAAATGAAAGCTTTTGCCTGAAAAAAGGAAAGAAACATTTTTTATTTTATTGTGTTTTATTTTTTAAGTAGGAGTCTCACTCTGTCACCCAGGCTGGAGGGCGGTGTCACGTTCCCGGACAGCGCAGCCTGGGTGTCCTGCTGGGCTCAAGTGACCTTTCCGCCTCGGCCTTCCGTGTAGCTGGCACCACAGACGTGCGTCACCGAGCCCGGCAGATGTTTTGATTCCACGTAGAGTTGCTCAGGCTGGTCTCAAAACCCTGGACGCGGGCGTTCCTCTCACCCCCACCTCCCACTCTAGTGCCTGAGGTGGCAGGCGTTCCCTGTGCCTTTTTTTTTCCAGTTTCCGAGTATTCTCTGCCACTCCCACCTCCCCTCGCTCCCTTGTTGCCTAGGAAACCACCCCTGCCCTGGAGGGGTCCTATTGTTCAGATATCGAGTCTCTTCACCCTTTCTTTGTCATTGTAATCACCGTTGGCTCTTCTGCCTGGGGCTTTTTTGGGGGGTTGGTGGGG
>NW_007050288.1:0-595 GCF_000164805.1 Carlito syrichta
CTAATTAAGTCTTAATACTTAGTTCCTAAATAACACCATACACTTGTTGGAACACTGTTTACTATGGACCATATTTAGGTCTATACCTTAAATATATCCACAGAGCTTTAGTTAGTTACAGTATCAAATTCCTGGGTGATCTCATGACCTGAATTGTAAAATTTGTCTTCAAGTATTTATCATATATGTTGTTGCATAGCTTTGAAATGATGTTTCTCTCTAGAGTAATTTTATTTCAAAGTTAATCCTTTCCTTTTATGTGTTTTAGAAGGTCTTAGTAGTTTTTTAGCTTTTTTTTTTTTTTTAGGAGAAAGTCCCTTGGAGAAGTACAAGGTATTGTTGAATAATTAAAATATAGTTATTTTAATGTGGTACATATACACGATGGAATACTACGCAGCCATAAAAAAGAACAAAATCATGAATTTTGCAGTAATCTGGATGGAACTAGAGTCTATAATACTGAGTGATCTCTCACAGAAACAAAGATCTGAATATCACATGTTCTCACTCATATAGTGGACCTTGAACATCCAACGTAATACTAAAAGAAAATGACTGACAGTGGTGGGAAACTATGGGGGTGGGAGGGGAA
>NW_007050289.1:0-872 GCF_000164805.1 Carlito syrichta
TAATTATACCTAGCACTTACTCATTCTCATTTATGGTTGATATTTTGCTTTACACAGTGACTACTCCTTTGCATTACTACTATATAAGACATCAGTTTTTCTATTTTAAAATAATGGTTTTTGGCTGATGTAAATGTTCTATATTTGAATTATGGCAATAGTTACACAGGTATCACACCTGTCATAATTCATGGGTGCATTTTATTGTATGTAAATTTTACCCCAATAAAGGGTAATTTTTATAAAATAATGATGATGGTAATATTAACGATATGTATTGTTTTGCTGTGTAGCAGGATCTGTGCTAAGCAATTTATTACATTTCCTGCTTTCATGTATACTACAAACCTGGGAAGTAGGTACTGCTATCATCCCCATTTTACAGGTAAGGAAACTAAGGCTTAAAGAAGTCAGGCCCCTAGGGTCACATAGTACTGATACAGCTTGGCTTAGAATTCAAACCTTTTTTTTTTTTTTTTTTTCAGACAGGGTTTTGCTCTGTCACCCAGGCTGGAATGCAATGGTATGGTCACAGCTCACTGCAACCTCAAATTCCTGGGCTCAAGGGCTGCTCCTGACCTACCCTCCGGAGTAACTAAAACTATAGGCATGCACCACCACGCCCAGCTAATTTTTAAATTTTTTTTGTAAAAAATGCAAACATAGGTCTTGCTATTTAGTCCAGGCTGATTTTGAACTCCTAGGCTCAAATGATTCTCCTGCCCAGCCTCCCAAAGCTCTGGGATTATATGTGTGAGCCACCATGCCAGGCCAAATCTATCTGTCTTAAATAACCATCTCCATATAAAATGCCTATAGGAATACTTTTTTTCAGTTGGAGTCTCACTCTGTCACCCAGAATGAGTGCAATG
>NW_007050290.1:0-760 GCF_000164805.1 Carlito syrichta
GCCTGAGCCCGTGGGTTCGAGACCCGCCTGGGCAACTTGGCGAGACCTCATCTCTACAATAAATCAAAAAAAAAAAAGAAAGAATTAGCTGGATGTGGTAACGCACACCTGTAGTTCCAGCTACTATAAAGGCTGAAGACGAAGGATTGCCGGAACCCAGCTATCCTAGGATGCACCGGCCTTTATTCCCTGAGGCTGCTGTAACCTGTGGCCACAAATTTAACTCCTTTCAGCAACGTCAACTTCCCTTCTTACCGTTCTGGAGATCAAAAGCCCCAAATCAGGTTCTTGGCACTACAGATGTGGTGTCAGAAGGCCGATTCTGGAGGAAGACCCTTTTTAATACATATTTCTTGAGTTCTAGAAGTGTGGGAGACTCAGAAGCATACTCCTGAGGCATTGGGCAGTAGGCTCAATTCTCCCTGGGGGCTCCAGGGAGATTCTCTTTCCTGCTTCTGGTAGCTGCTAGTTTTCCTGGGCTCCTGGCCACATTCCTCCAAGCTCTGCCCCTGTGATCACATCACCGCCCCTCTATAAGGATACTTGTGATTGCCTGTAGTGCACACATGAGTAATCTCAGGATTCTTAACATAATCACATCTGCAAAGTTCCTTTTGCCAGTCATGTAGGGCACTACTCACAGGTCCCAGAAACGTGGGCATCTTTGCGGGGGTCATGAATCAGTTGACCACACACCTTAGTCTGGATGATAATAATGTTGGTATTTGGCAAATTTGTTGACCTCCTAAATGTAACTAAA
>NW_007050291.1:0-728 GCF_000164805.1 Carlito syrichta
GGCAATGGGAAGAACAATCTTGCCTGGCGCACAATGCATCTTTTGATCTGAAGGAGAGAGGCCCCTCCCGGTGCACTGAAGCTTGGACCACGAAAGCACAACAGGAACCCAAGAGGTGAGGAACTGACATAAGGATGACCACCTGACCTAAAGGACAGAAAGACCAGAAAGACCACCCAACGGAAAGGGTAAGAATAAAGACCTTTGCATAGACCTGCGAATAGATGGCAGAAGGAGAGCTTGATCACCTCCTGGAGCCAGGTAGTTATGTCCAGCCTGAAGGAAAGGGCTGAAAGGCAGTGGAAGGAAACACTGTCTGAAGACGAACCCATAGGCTCCTAGGATTAGGACGGAGAGTTGAAAAATGTGCTGTATGATTGTGTGTATATGAGACGGAGGGAGGGAGGGCTCCGCATAAAGTTAGTCTGAATTGGGGGTGTACCAACCTGCCAATTGCTAAGAGGTATCTGAGATATCTTCACGAGGAGTATGACTGGAAGGGGACAAAACGGATGTTTTACATACCCCTCATTCTCTTATTTGTGTGTGTCTGTCGTTTTGAATCTGCTAAAAAATGTCATCTTTTAAAAACTTGATTGGCGTGTGTTTCTTTATGTCATTTTATGTTTCCCTCCATTCCCATTGTGCAGTGTTTCCCCTGACCTGTTGGCACTGTTAAAACTTCTGCCTTTTGTTGTTAAAGGTTCTAGAAAAATTGCCTGCTATGT
>NW_007050292.1:0-775 GCF_000164805.1 Carlito syrichta
CTCACTCTTGTCGC
This sequence comes from Carlito syrichta, assembly GCF_000164805.1. Taxonomy (NCBI): domain Eukaryota; kingdom Metazoa; phylum Chordata; class Mammalia; order Primates; family Tarsiidae; genus Carlito; species Carlito syrichta. Next base: position 15 of record NW_007050292.1, read on the forward strand.
CCAGGCTAGAGTGCAGTGAGGTGCTCATGGGCATCGCAGACTCCAACTGGTGGACTCAGGCTATGCCCCCGACTCACCCTTCCTTGTAGCTGGAAGGTATTTGAGATGCACGCCACCGTGTCGGGCTCACAGGTTAACTGACAAATCATTCCAAGTTGTGCCTGAAAATGATAAGACCCACGACTAGTTATCACCTGGAGAACTGGCCATATACATGACCTGGCTCTATCCTCTTCCTGATGCCTTTACTCCCGGCTTGGCCGCCCTCTCTCCCAGCTAGGTTCTAGTAGTCTGAATTCAGTTTTCCATCTAAGACTGAAAAGTCTTTTGGCTAAAGCCAAGTCGCTCATAAGCTGATTCTAAAGCATCAGAAAACAGTCTTCTTTATCCTCCGACAGCATACTCATAACTGGGACCTGTGATTGGTCAAGTTTTTCTTCCACAGCCACTGGATGCCAGAGCCCAGCATCTTAACATTAGAAGCAAAGGCACAATGGGCAATCTACTCTTTGTTTCTGCCCTGTCCTCTCTTCTACTCCCCTGAATGGCTGCAGACTTGATTTTATGAGAATATACCTTGTCATGTGTTCCCTTTTCTTCAATTCACTACTATCTTTTCTCTTTTGAACCAACATTGAGCTGGGTGCTATGAGGCAACACAGTCCCACTGACTGGTTCAGTTCCTCTGAATAACAACATGAGGAAGCTTTCCACAGGAGCAAGGAGGATTTGTTAAGGCTACTAAATGTTACAAAGGACGG
>NW_007050293.1:0-584 GCF_000164805.1 Carlito syrichta
TAAAGAGTATCAGACGGCACTAATAATGCAAAGAGTATCAGACGACACTAGTATGGAAAGGAGAATCAGACGGCACTAAGAAGGTAAGTAGCATCAGACGGATCTAAGAAGGCAAGTAGTATCAGACGGCACTCACAAGGAAAGTAGTATCAGACGTCACTAACAAGTCAAGTATTATCAGATGGCACTAACAAGGCAAGTAGTATCAGACGCCACTAACAATGCAAGGAGTATCAGACCACACCAGCAAGCTAAGTAATAACAGATGACACTAACATGACTAGTAGTATCAGACTACACTAATATGGCAAATAGTATCAGATGACACTAAGTAGGCCAATAATATCACACGACACTAAGATGGCAAGTAGTATCAGACAACACTAAGAAGTCAAGTAATATCAGACGACACTAATAAGGCAAGTAGTGTCAGACGACACTAAGATGGCAAATAGCCTCTGACGATACTAATAAGGCAAGTAGTATCAAACCACACTCAGAAGATAAGTATTATCAGAGGACACTAAGAAGGCAAGTTGTAACAGACGGCACTAAGAAGTCAAGTAGTGTCTCATGGCACTAAT
>NW_007050294.1:0-693 GCF_000164805.1 Carlito syrichta
AAAAAAAAGAGGAAGAGAAAAATAACACCAATGTGATAATAATACATCTAAGTTTATGCATTACTTATTAAACTACTTCTCAGAAATATTTATATCATCAAAGTCATTTTTCTTCACTTTTAGAAGGGTGAGAAATGAATTAAGTTTTTTTCTATTCCCTCATTGTTTTATCATGACTTGGTTAGGACTGAGGTGAAACTGGGCAGTTTATTTGTTTGGTATGGCTTCCACAACAAAATGCCACAGACTGGGTGACTTCAATAGACACATGTTTTCTCATACTCTGGAGGCTGAAAGTCCAAGATCAAGGTGCAGACAGGTTTGGTTTCTTCTGAGACCTCCCTTTTGGACTTGCTGACAATCACCCTCTTGCTATATCCTCACATGGCCTTTTCCCTCTGTGTACATGTCTCTAATACCTTGCCGCACATCTTAATCTTCTTATGAGGACACCACTCAGAGTGGACTAAGTTCCATCTGCAAAAACTTGTTTTAACTTAGGTTAAACCTCTTTAAAGTCCCTACATCTAAATATATTCACATTTATATGATAATTTAAATTCTCACTTAAATTATGCTTATATTGTCATATTACCTATCTTTATATAATGATTTTTTCTTGTAATTCTTGCATAATCGTTTGTGAATTATAAATCGTACTCATTAGGATCATGACATGAGGTTAGCCTTTCA
>NW_007050295.1:0-779 GCF_000164805.1 Carlito syrichta
CCATCATGCCAAGCAGGGTCAGGCACCCCCCCATTGACCCCAGGTTAGAATAGTGCACCTTAAGTGCCCCAAGGGCATGGGGCTGCAGGGACTGCAGTGAGCATGGCGCTGCAGGCAGGACAAGCTGAGGCAGGTGGCGGGAGGACATGCCTGGAGCGACTCCAGGGAAAACCCTGAAGGAAAGGTCCAGAAGCACAGGAGGGCCGGAGTGAGTGCCTGGGCTGCCTAGGGATGGCGCTCCCCTGAGCACTGCAGGCAGAGCGGATCTTACCTCGGGTACTAGGCAGAGAAACAGGCCATGGTATCCAGGCCTGGAGTGCCTTGAGGATACCGTCCCCAGTGTGGAAGGACGCGAATTGCCTCCAGTGTGGAAGGACGCGAATCGCATGCGTGTGCACAACCTATGTATTTTATAAACCTCCCCTTAATTAACCAGAAAATTTTCATTATGCCTCCAATGTGAACCAAGGCAGTGGCACGAGAACTTCCAGGGCTCATAATTTGATATCATCCGATGATTGCTCAGGGGCAGAGGTACAGTCGCTGTGCCAGCGGCACTTGTATGTATTTGTTTTTCTGCCATGTTTCTGTAGGCCTCCATCATTCAGTTTTTAAATAGTTTGTGCTTGTATTTCACCTGTCCATAATCAATGCCATCCCCGAGCAAGGCGATGTAAATTCTCAAGTACAGGTGTAGCTGCCTGCCCGTGTGCACCCACAGACTGTCTGACAAATGAAAGAGGGGCGGCCACGCAGCAACTGTCAGCTCTCAGTGTGTG
>NW_007050296.1:0-400 GCF_000164805.1 Carlito syrichta
CTATATATATATATATATATATATACATATATTTTCTTTTATGCATGAATGTGTATGTGAGAGCTTGATCTGCATTCCATCCCTTTTTTTCTTTCCTTTTTCTATTTCTTTCTTCTTTTGTTTTTTGTTTTCTGTTTATGTGTATATGTGAATGATTGAGTGTTCATCTTCCAATATTTTTGTTGGTGTTTGTTTTTGCTTTTTTCTTCTTTTTTTATTTTTATTTTTTAGCTTTAGGTGTGTGCCAACATGAATGTGAAAGCTCAATCTGAATTCCTCCCTCCCCCCAGACTTTCTGTTTTTCTTCTCCATTCATTTTTGTGCTAGGCATGTGTGTGTGTGTATATGTGTGTGTGTGTGTGTGTGTGTGTGTGTGTGTGTGTGTGTGTGTGTGGATGTG
>NW_007050297.1:0-717 GCF_000164805.1 Carlito syrichta
GAAACAAGATGACTGAGTGTAATTCAGATCTTGGATGGACTCCTGGAATGGAAAAGGGACATTAGGAAAAACTGAGGAAACTTGAATACAGGTTGGGCTTTAGTTAATAATAATAATGTACCAATATGGATTCAATAATTGTGACAGATGTACTGCACCCATGTAAGACAATAATGATGGAAGCCGGTGATGGGGTCTGTGGGAAATCTGTATGCTGTTATTATAGTTTTCCTGTAGATTTTAAAGGATTGTAAGATAAAGTTACTTTTTAAAAATTGGGAATACATTTTGCAGGAAAGAGTTTCCGCCATAAGATTAATGTGTAGAGCCCAGATGCTACCGTTTGACTAGGGATGAAAGGTCTGAATTTTCGGATGCCCACATTCTCACTAGTACTGGAGTGTCGCTCAGATGCAGCATCTCGAAACTTCACTGTGCATCTGTGGGTCTTGTGTCCGTCTGTCTCACTGTCGTGTACTCAATAGAGGTTAAAGAGGCAAGAAATCAGTATCCACCGTGTCCCAAAAGTGTACTGGATTTCACTAAAGTTCACACATCCAATTAGAAGCCTATGGAACAGGCCTGTCATTTCCACAGATAAGAAAAGCTGAGACTCCAAAGATGACGTCACTTGCCCAAAATCACACTGATGTTTACCGGCTGACCACAGGAGCACCTTGGGTGTTACTTGACTCCGTTCTGGCCTCTCTCTCCTCC
>NW_007050298.1:0-722 GCF_000164805.1 Carlito syrichta
CTTGCAGTAGTTGGGTTCTGCCCGGGGTGCCGGGACGGTAGGGGACAGGCCTGAACAACAAGGGTTCCTGTAAAATGAATATTAATATATTTCACCTGAATTGTACCCTACCTCTTTCAAATTACAAATTAAGAAGCAAAAGTTTACACCAGAGCCCTGAATCCATAGCCAGTCATTAGAAAGAACTTCTTGTTGCTGTAGCCTTAACCACTTTTTTCCACACCGAAATAAAAACACAGACCCTTATTTTATTGAAACGTGCTTAGATAAAATATCCTGTTGCTGATTGTTAGTTAACTTATTTTTGAAATGTAACCCAGTTGACTGACTGGATATGTTTCATTGACGACAGCAACTGTATACTGCTACTTCAAATGCATTCTCCAGATGTGTGTCTTTTTCCCTGCGGAGGTATGTGGAGCTTTCTGGCATGTTTTCTTTCTGACCAGGTTTGCGTGTTTCCCTGTGTTAACGTTACGTGGGAGTTGTTGCGGGGTGTAAGACACCTACCCTGCACAATGAATGGTACCTGCTGTCAATCTCTCTCTTGTGGGGGCGGGGCTCCGGGTCCCTCGCCATTGCGGGGCTGCAGCGCCCTGGCGTGAGGACGGCGCGTCGCGTCCCGGCCGCGTGACCTGCTGGGTTGACGCTATCCTTCCTCAGAATCCTGCCTGCGAGCACCGAGGCGCAACGCGGTTCCGCCTCCCGGGCCGCGGCCTCCC
>NW_007050299.1:0-816 GCF_000164805.1 Carlito syrichta
GCACTCCAGTCTGGGCAACTCCAACTCAAAAAACTATATATTATATCCAAAGTAGGAATAATAAAATGAATAATTAGAATTAGAGCCAAAATAATTGAAATTGAAAACAGGAAAAAAAAAAAGAAATAATTCAACAACAAAAAACTTCTTTGAGAAGATCAGTAAAATCAACAAGTGTTTACCCAAGTAAGTAACAAGTAGAACACAATATGTTACTACTAAAAAATAAAAGAGGGCATATCACTACAAATTTCATATACCTTAAAAGGATAATGAGGGCAAGCTACAAACAATGTTATGTCCACACATTTGATAACCTAGATGAAATGAACCAATTCCTTGAAAGAGACAATCTGTCAAGACACAAAAGAAGTAGACAATGTGTACGTGAACAGTTGTCCCTCAATATTCATGGGAGACCAGTTAAAGGACACTTCCATGAATACCAAATTTCATGGATGCTCATTTAAATAAAATGGTGTACTATTTGTTTATAATCTATGCATGACCTTCCAAATAATTTAAATATCTCCAGATTATGTATAATAATTAATATGTGTAAATGGTATGTAAATAGTTGTATCATTTTTAATTTGTTATATTTATTGTTACATTTTTATTTTTATTGATATCTTTTTCAGATATTTATGATCTGTGATTTGTTGGATCTGCAGACAAAGGACCCTCAGAAGACTGACTGTATGTAGATTAAATTAAATTAATAATTAATAGCCTTGCAAAATAGAAAGCATTTAGTCTCAGATAGGTTCACTGGTAGTTCCATCAAACATTTGAGAAATAAATTATGCCACTTTT
>NW_007050300.1:0-1254 GCF_000164805.1 Carlito syrichta
GGCTCCGGCGATCCTTTCACCTCAGCCTTCCTAGTAGCTGGAATTAAAGGCATGGGCTACCATGCCTGGCTGATTTTTTGATTTATGTAGAGGTAAGGGTTCGCCAAGTTGCCCAGGTGGGTCTCGAACCCGCAGACTCAGGCAATCCACTCATCTCGGCCTCCCAAAGTGCGGCATTACAGGCTGAGCCACCGAGCCCGGCCTAAATGTTTTCTAATGGTTATGTTGAGGTAAAAAGACTAAACCCTTTCACAAACTTCATTGATTCAACAAGACTAGTACGTGCAGAAACAAAACTTAAGTGTTTAACATAAGAAATGTCCACACAAAAAGCTTACATTTGTGTTTCTTTATGTATTCTTGTGATTATTTTCGTATTTTTATTGATTCTAATGGTTTTCCAGAAATAAAACCTAACTTATCACATTTTACCCGCAACCTTTCCCCTGGATCTAATTAAGCCTCAAGTTGAAGGTCTTGTGAAGGTCATCTGTGTAATGAGGTGCTGATGCAAATCTCTACTTTCTCTTGATAAAGTTGTAGTGAAAACCTGCCAAGTGACTGGGGAAAGTCTTTGTGTATTCTCGATTCCTTTTCTTCCAGGTTCTTCTGGTTATCTTCTTCCTGTGTCCCATGTAGGGTTGTTTAGAGGCAGACTAGCTAAGGGCCTCCAGTTAGCTCTCACATCGACTGGTTATGAATCCCAGATCTGCCGCTTACAATCTGTTTGACTTTAGGCAAGTTTGTGAACTCTTTTAGCCTCAGTTTACTCATCTAGACAGTAAGGAGACTCACAACAGAAGCCCACTCTGGATTAGTGAGTTAATTACATGAGCCACATATCTAGACTACTTAAAACAGTACCAGGTGCATTTTAATTACGATGGAAGTGTTTGCTGTTATTATCATTATTATAGTATCAGGAAATATTGACTGTGCCCTTCTAGTTCCTTCCCTCTCTTCCCAGTATGAACTGGAAAAAAGCAAATTTCCTCATGTATATGTTTAGAAGAAACATGGTGTGTTAGCATCACAAAGACCTAGGTTCAAATCACATTTGTTGTTACCTTTTGCTCTAGTGTGAAACTTTGTTCAGACAAGCTGTTTCCCTTTATAGCTGGCCTCTCCCTGCCCCCTCCCTTGGGGAGTGGCCTCTGACCAAGTTGTCTCCTAAGGTATGCATATTACCAGCAATGAGTTATGGAATGCAGGTGACCAATCATAGCTGAAAACAATGAAGTCATCACTCAGTCA
>NW_007050301.1:0-1038 GCF_000164805.1 Carlito syrichta
GTAATAAGAAAACTTCCTAAAAAAAAAGCCCTGGTCCAGATGGCTTTCCAGCAGAATTCTACAAGACATTTAAGGAGGAGCTGATACCAATCCTACTGAAGGTATTCCAGGCGATTGAAAAAGATGGAACTCTCCCCAAATCATTTTACGAAGCCAATATCACATTGATACCCAAACCAGGTAAAGATCCAACAAAGAAAGAGAACTACAGGCCAATATCTTTGATGAACATAGATGCTAAAATTCTCAACAAGATCCTAGCAAACCGGATTCAGCAATACATCTCAAAAATCATCCATCATGACCAAGTAGGCTTCATTCCTGGCATGCAAGGCTGGTTCAATATTTGTAAAACCATAAATGTAATTAAATACATCAACAGATGTCAAAACAAAAACCACATGATCATATCACTAGATGCAGAAAAAGCTTTTGATAAAATCCAGCACCCCTTCTTGATAAAAACCCTTGAACATCTAGGCATACGGGGAACATACCTCAAAATAGTAAAAGCCATCTACGAGAAACCCACAGCCAGCATACTCCTAAATGGACAAAAATTGGAACCAATTCCCCTGAAAACTGGAACTAGACAAGGATGCCCACTCTCTCCCCTCCTGTTCAACATAGTATTGGAAGTCCTGGCTAAAGCAATCAGAGAGGAGGAGGCAATCAGAGGTATTCAAATAGGAAAAGAGGAAGTCAAGTTATCTCTCTATGCAGATGACATGATGGTGTACCTTGAAAACCCAAGAGAATCTGTCAAAGGCCTCCTTACATTGATAAAAGCCTTTGGCAAAATCTCAGGATACAAAATAAATGTACAAAAGACAATCGCATTTCTCTACACCAATAATAAACAAACAGAAACCCAAATAAAAAACACAGTTCCATTCACAATAGCCACAAAAAAAATGAAATACCTTGGCATCTTCCTAACCAGAGACGTGAAAGACCTTTACAATGAAATTACAAAACACTGCTCAAAGAAATCAAAGCCGACATGAACAAGTGGAAAATATTCCATGCTCATGGATC
>NW_007050302.1:0-642 GCF_000164805.1 Carlito syrichta
CCGGATGTCTTCCTTTGTGAAGTGTCTGTTCATATATTTTGCCCATTTTATAATGGGGTTGTTTGTTTTTTTCTTTTCAGCACGTTTGAGTTCCTTAGAGATCCAAGATGTTAAGCCTTTTTCAGACCTGGTGTTGGCAAATACATTTTTCCAGTCTGTAGGCTGTCTCCCTGCTCTCTTGATGGTTTCTTTGGCTTTGCAGAAGCTTGTCAGTTTAATAAGATCCCACTTGTCTATCTTCTCTCTTATGACCTGTGGGTTTCAGGTTTTGTTCAGGAATTGGATACCAGTTCCATGAGGGTATGTCCTTCATTTTCTAAGGTTCTTATGGTTTGAGGTTTTACATTTAGGTCTCTGATCCATTTGGAGTTAACCTTTGTGCATGGGGATAGATAGGGGTCCTGTTTCAATCTTCTGCATGTGGTCAACCAGTTTTCCCAGCACCATTTACTTAATAGGTTCTCCTCTCCCCAGTGGTAGGTGGTGGAGGCTTTGTCAAAGATGAGTTGGTTGAGAAATTGATGTTTTGCTTCTGGAATCTCAATTCTATTCCATTGATCTATATGCCTGTTCCTATACCAATACCAAGCTGTTTTGATGATTGTAACTTTATAGAGAAGTTTGAAGTCTGGTAATGAGATA
>NW_007050303.1:0-741 GCF_000164805.1 Carlito syrichta
CCTGGTGTGCAGCTAATCTGGAGGATGATTTTTCTACACACCTGGTCCTAATGTCCACCAGGAGTGGTTTGCTTTCAGCTGACAAGGCCGGAGACACACTAACAATGTTCTACTTCAGAGGTACAAGAGAGGAGCCCCCTTCTAAATATAGGAATTTACTTACAAAAAATTATTACATATTTAATCTTACATGTTTAAACTTCAGTCACACCTTTGAAGTATTATTTGATGCAATACACCTACTGAGATGCTTTTTCCATTGCTCAGAACAGTTTTTGAACTAGTCCACCTTGAAGCCTTTTAGAGTATCTGCCTTTTGTTAGTCTGTTTGACCTCTTCCACATCATCAAAATATTTCCCTTTGAGGACTTTTTTATCCAGAGAAACAATAAAAAGTCACTTGAAATCAGGTGAATGGGGAGGGTGGGCATGGAAGTCATGCCGTTTTGGGTAAAAACTGCTGAGTACTCAGGGAAGTGTGGCAGGTGCACTTGCAAATCACACTTCATGAAATGGGCAAGCATGTTGAAAGATCCTCCAAAAAAATAATTACCTGAAGCAGAGCGCAGCCTCTTCCAACTGTGAAAGGGAAAGGAAGCAGCCTCTGCCCCTGGAATTATACGGGGGGAAGATGAAAGAAATGACTTCAGCCTTGAAACAGGCGTTACTCCCTTCCTGGAGGTTTTTCTTTGAAGGTTTCTCCTCTAAACATGCAAGATAAATTGTATCTTTACCCACTAC
>NW_007050304.1:0-529 GCF_000164805.1 Carlito syrichta
ACCAGGGCTTTTTTTTAGGAAGTTTTCTTATTACGTAGTCGATTTCCTTGATTGTTATTGGTCTATTTAGGGTCTCAATTTCTTCTTGTTCCAACCTAGGTAGGTTGTGTGATGTCAGAAAGTCCTCCATTTCCTTCTGGTTTTCAAGTTTGTTTCCATACAAGTGTACATAGTAGTCTCTAATGATCTTTTGTATTTCTTCAGGGTCAGATGTGACTTCATCTTTTGTGTTTCTGATTATGCTTTTTTGGTTTTTTTCTCGTTTTTTCTTGGTCAGTCTAGCTAGGGGACCAGCAATCTTGTTTACCCTTTCGAAGAACCAGTTTTTTGTTTCATTGATTTTTTGTATTATCTTTTTGTCTTCTAGTCCTGGATTTGGGCTCTTATTTTGATGATCTGGATTCCTCTGCTGAAATTAGGGTTTTTGTGGTCTTGCTTTTCCAGCTTCTTTAGGTGGCTTGTTAGGATGTGAATTTCTGTTCCTTCCATTTTCCTCATGTGTGATGGAGGGATATAAATTCACCTCTTA
>NW_007050305.1:0-770 GCF_000164805.1 Carlito syrichta
CATGATAGTTTTGTGTGTTCCTATGTGGCCTTTATCAGGTGAAGGAGGTTGTCTTCTATTCTGAGTTACATTTTAGTGTTTGTATCATGAATCAGTGTGAATTTTTCTCAAATCCCTTCGACCTCAATAAAGAAGGTTGTATGTGGCTACTTTTATACTGCTAGTGCGGAATTTTCCTTTGTTGAGTTTTGTTGAAATGACATTTACGTTTTGTACGTTGTGCTACACATGTTTCCCAGAAATCAATCCCACTTGGCATGGTTTCTAATTGAATTCATTTTACTATACGTGGCTGAGGATTGGTGTCCCAAATGCCGATGAATGCCTTCCAATGAATAATTGAAGAAAAAGCCTAGAGATTCCACACCTGCACCAACAGTATGGGAGCTCGGTGGACATCCGCTCGGAGAACAATCCTAGCCCATGATAGCTGCTGCTTTCCAAAAGCTCTTGAAAGTCTCTGGAAGTTGTCCTAAGTTAGGCATCCAAGCCACCAGACAGGTTTGGTCTCCGAGAGAGCATTGAGAGTAGGTGGCACACGGCCATGACCTATCCCCACCCCGAGCTGTACATGACGAAAGGTCTGCTTGATTGAGTGTGGCCGAGAAGATGATGCTGTGTCTCCCCTCAGCTCCCAGACCGGAGAGTCAGTGTCTTCTTCCTTCCAGCTCTGAGTCATGGAGGCTCCGTTCCTGGCAAGTGAGTCCCAGAGGCTGGGGCTTCCTTCTGCCATCTGTTGCCCACTCACAGGATTGGAGCTCTGTGCAGGG
>NW_007050306.1:0-1430 GCF_000164805.1 Carlito syrichta
TCCTGCTTAGGTCATACAAATATTCTTCATCTCAGTCTTACACATGATATATTTTCTCGTTCTCACTCCTAGAAGTAACAAATAAATAGTAGAGGCACACCTCCTGCATTATTTCCTACATGAATGGACTCATGAGAAGCTCCTTGTTGCAATATTCTACTGCCCATGAGCAGTTTAATAAGGTGGTAAGACATGGATACTCTCTCTTACGCTTCTGTAAAAAATATGAGTAGGGAAAATGAATAAAGAACACCCTCTCGAATAAATGGTGCTGGAAAGACAAGACAGTCATATACAGAAGGATGAAACTGGACCCCATTTCTCACCATACATAAAAATCAACTCAAAATGGATTAAAGATTTAAATGTATGACCTGAAACTATAAAAATGCTAGAAGAAAATGTAGGAAAACCTCTGCTGGACATGGTCTAGGCAAAGAATGTATAAGACCTCAAAAGCGTAGGCAACAAAACCGAAACTTAACAAATGAGACTTAAACTGAAAAGCTTCAGCGCAGTGGAAAAAAATGATCAACTAAGTGAAGAGAAAACTTGTTCAATGGGAGAAAATATTTGCAAAATTTCTGTTCAACAGGAGAATGATATCCAGAATATACAAAAAATTCAAATAACCCAACAGAAGAAAAACCTAAATAACAAACAAAAAATAATTCATTAAAAAATGGGCAAAGTGTCCCCCCCCCCTTGGGTCTCCTTCCACTGTGGGAGCTTTCTGTCCTCTCAATAAATCCTGCTTTCTCAAAAAAAAAAAAATTAAAAATTAAAAAATGACCAAAGACATGAACAGACACATGCAAATTACCACCCACAAGTATATGAAAAACTGCTCAATATTTCTCACCATCAAGGAAATGCAAATCAAAAACACAGTGAGATATCTTCTTTCCCTAGTTTGAATGTCTATTATTAAAAAGACAAAAAGTAACAGATTTTTGAAGATGCAGAGAAAAGGGAACTCATATACACTGTTGGTAGGAATATTGTTAGAAATGTACTGTCATTTCTATGGAAAAACAGTGTGAAACATTCTTAAAAAACTAAAAACAGAATAACGAATCAATTTAGTAATTCTACTACAGGATATCTACCTGAAGGAAAATAGATAAAACATCAAAGAAATACCTGCACTCACATGTTTGTTGCAGCCCTATTCACAAAAGCAAAGCTATAGAATCAACCTGTGTCCATCAGCGAATAAATGGGTAAAGAAAATGTGGTATATATACACAATGGAATGTCACTTGGCCATGCAAAAATAAAATGATGTAATTTGCAGAACATGGATGGAACTCTCTTGACCATTTATCTTAAGTGAAATAAAGCAGAAAAAAAGGACAAAAATAAAGTGTTCTCATTTATTTGTGGGAGCCAAAAAGTGTGATCACATGAAAGGCTAGTGAGTGGGAAGA
>NW_007050307.1:0-742 GCF_000164805.1 Carlito syrichta
GTATCATAAGACACTAATAATATAAGTAGTATCATTAGACACTAATAAGGCAAGTAGTATCAGATGACACTACTAAGGCAAGTAGAATCATAAGACACTAATAAAGCAAGTAGTATCATTAGACGCTAATTAGTAAAGTAGTATCATAAGTCACAATTGATTCAAGTAGTATCATAAGACACTAATAAGTTAAAAAGTATATTAAGACACTAATATGGCAAGTAGTACCAAATGACAATAATAAGGGAATTAGCATCAGACGACACCAATAAGGTAAGTAATATCAAGCGACACTAATAAGGCAAGTAGGATCATAAGACTAATAATGCAAGTAATAGCATAAGAAACTACTAAGGCAAATAGTAGCCGACGAAAATAATAAGGGAATTATATCATAAGACACTAATAAGGCAAGAGAAATAAGATGACAGTAATAAGGCATGTAGTATCATAAGACACTAATAAGGCAAGTAGTATCAGACGACACTAATAAGGCAAGTAGTATCATAGGACACTAATAAGACAAGTAGGATCAGACGACACTAATAAGGCAAGTAGTGTCATAAGAGACTAATAAGGCAAGTAGTATCAGACGACACTAATAAGGCAAGTAGTATCAGATGACACTAATAAGGGAAGTATTATCAGACGACACTAATAAGGCAACTAGTATCAGATGACACTATGAAGGCAAGTAGTATCCGATGACACTAAGAAGACATGTAGTAACAGACGACACTAA
>NW_007050308.1:0-638 GCF_000164805.1 Carlito syrichta
CTTCTTAAACACAGAATATCCTGTACAGTAAGCAAACTGGACTCCCTAATTCTTTTCCAAACTTGTTGCTGACAAACTACACCTTTTCCCTTCCTATACCAACAAAGTTTTTCTATTTTTAATCCAAGGGTAGACTGTATTTTTATCCTTAACAAATTATTTGATTAATTATTTCAGCCCAAGGATATCCAGAACCTATGATAAAGTGCTCTTCTTTTGCCTCCACATTTCTGGCAATTTACAGATGCCACCTTCTCTATCCTCCTCCAGATTCCTGGCAAAAACAAACAGGACACAACTTTCAAAATTACACTTGTAAAGGAACACATACATTCGTAATCATAGGAAAACATCTGCCTTTATTTTTACTGATTTTAGAGAAAGGAAAACATGCCCAGCCAGTTTCTCTGCTTTTGCAGAGTGAGACTTTCTCTGGAACCTACAAAAGGAAGCTCCTCTGGCACTGTGGGGGGGGAGGTGGGCTGGTGAAAGGGACCTGGGGGGTATTCCTTGGGCTTTCTGGGCTGTCAGCAATGACAGTGAAGGCCAGATGTATCTGAGTAAGACACAAGAGGAACTGGCAATGTCCCCACAGGGATGTTTCCTCCTGTTACTGCCCCTTGTTGTTGCTATTGTTG
>NW_007050309.1:0-1026 GCF_000164805.1 Carlito syrichta
GGCGCGTGCTACCACATCTGGCTATTTTTTGATTGATTGTGAGATGAGGTCTCACCAAGTTGCCCAGGCTGGTCTCAAACCCGCGGGTTCAGGCAATTCAATCTCCTCGGCCTCCCAAAGTGCTGGGATGACAGGCTGAGCCATCGAGCCCAGCCAAATTCAAAACTCTTAATGGAGAATAATTAAAAGGTCTTCTTGAAATGAACTTTTTAAAAAAAATTTTCATTTATCAACCAAAGCTCTGTGTTCCTATATTTCTAATAGTTAGGACATGAAAAATTAGATGTGATTATGGCCACTAAATAACAAAGTACACTACAGATCATTAGATAGATTTGAGACTTTAAGGGGAAAAAAGTTTGTTAGAATTTCCTGGAGAAATCATGTTTATTGAAATATGAAAAAAAGAATAAAATAATCATGCTGTACATCAAAATATAATAATGAACTATCATCTCTCTCAGAGATCTCTGAACACAATCATGAAGCTTCAACATACTTCTTTTTTGGTAATATTTGTGTGAGAAAGGCTATCATTAACTTGGAGCAAAGTAAGAAATTTAAGCAGAATAATAACTTTAAAATTCTAAGGCCAAGGTCCTAGCTCAGTTGCTGGTGGCAAAACTTTGAATAAGGAGCTACCATCTAATTTCTCATTTTCTTAATCTGTAAAGAAAGAATAACTGAATTCATCCTACTTTGTTAAACGTTTTATTTTTAAAAAATTATATAATTTTTAAATTTTGTGGTAGCATATAATTTTTTACCAACTAGATTAATAAAGATTTATAAAACTAACTAATTTTTGATGTACAAATTCTTTTTTTTTTGAGTTGGAGGTCTCACTCTGTCACCCAGATTAGAGTGCAGTGGCCGCTCCCAGCCACCGCAGCCTTGACCTGCTGGGCTCCGGCGATCCTTCCACCTCAGCCTTTCAAGATGCTGGAATTACAGGTGCACGATAACACACCCAGTTAATTTTTGATTTATTGTAAAGATGAGGTCTCACCAAGTTGCCCAGGCGGG
>NW_007050310.1:0-1311 GCF_000164805.1 Carlito syrichta
CACGCCTGGGCAGGCAAGACCTCATATCTACAATAAATCAAAAAATCAGCCGGGCGTGGTAGTGCGCGCCTGTAGTTCCAGCTACTTGGAAGGCTGAGGTGGAAGGATCGCCGAAGCCCAGCAGGTCGAGGCTGCGGTGACCGGGAGTGGCCACTGCACTCTAGTTTGGGTGAGAAAGTGAGACTCCAACTCAAAAAAAATATATTAAAAAACACTTTAGGAAGTATTAATATTTAAAACTCCAGTTCCGCCGGACTCGATGGCTCAGCCTGTAATCCTGCGCTTTAGGAGGCTGAGGTGAGTGGATTGCCTGAGTCCAAGGGTTCGAGACCCGCCTGGGCAAATTGGCGAGACCTCATCTCTACAATAAATCAAAAAATCAGCTGGATGTGGTAGCGCATTCCGGCTACTTGGAAGGTTGAGGTGAAAGGATCACCAGATCCCCAGCAGGTCGAGGCTGTGGGGGCTGGGAGCGGCCACTGCACGCCAGTCTGGGCGACAGAGTGAGACTCCAACTCAAAAAAATAAAAAATAAATAAATAAATAAAACTGATCAAACACTCAAATGAGATGAGGAGGATACTGTAGCTCACAGGTCATCAATTCTTCTTCTCTGCATATTATAGGAACACAATCTAGGCCAGAAAAACATAGCCAAACCCATTACAGCTCTCTAGTTCCAGTTTTTAACCTTGATTTTTTTCAATGAAAACTTTTCATTAGATGCCATTACATGACTTACATTCAGTAATAACCTAGATTAAGATATATACTGGAGCCTTGCTGAGAGGACAACAATAGATTTAGGTTAAGAGCATGCTATTGAGAGACCCAAGAAACCAAGAAACTTATTTGCTGTAAAAGCAGCGTTTAGTTCACTATATTTCATATATCCCCACCTCATGTTTACTATATATTTTGTGTATTCCTACCTCATGTATTTTATGACTACCTCATGTATTTTATGAAATCTTAGTACTTTGAATCCTACCTCAGACCCCGTAGAATTAGGCATATGTCGGGCTTTAAGCAGTGTTTGTATTTAGAATCCTCGGGTTAAGCATTGTCAAACCCAAACCAGTAGGCTAACTTATGCTTTTACAACGGGATGTAAAGGATAAAGCGATAAGCCTCTTTCAAACATTCCTACAAGGTGGCACCAGACTTAGAGGAGCCACCTCCTCTCTAGGTGGGCTTTATCACCGGTTTATATCTCAGTGATAATTTACAGCAGTGGCTATGTAAACCTGCAGGAACAAGACCTTTATAAAAGTAACTGCCTTGCTATAATAGCTTGCTATTATAAATTCC
>NW_007050311.1:0-746 GCF_000164805.1 Carlito syrichta
CCACCTCACTTACCTAGTTAGCAAAATAGCTAGCTAGCTGAATTAATCATCTAGCTTACTAGTTCGGTAACTAGATAGCGATCTGACTTAGCCAACTAACTAGTTAGCCTACGAGCTAGCGAACTGACTTAACCAGGAGGCTTTACTCATTAGCCAACAAGCTAACGAGCTGAGTTAACCAACTGGCTTAACTCATTAGCCAATGATCTAGCGAGCTGACAACCTGCTGGCTTAACTCGTTAGCCAACAAGCTGGCGAGTTGACTTAACCAACTGACTTAAGTCAGACAACAAGCTAGTGAGCTGACTTATCCAGCTGGTTTAACTCATTAGCCAACGAGCTATCTAACTGACTTAACCAGCTCGCATAACTCATTAGCCAATGAGCTAGTGAGCTGATTTAACCAGCTGGTGTAATTCATTAGTGAGCTGATGTAACTAGCTGACTTATCTAGTTGGCTAACTAGTCATCTAGCTGACTTCACTAACTGTCTTATCTAGTTTGCTCACTGCTTATCTAACTGACTGCACTAGCTGACTTAACTAGTTAGCTTACTAGTTAGCTAGCTGAATTAGAGTAAGCTGACGAGTTAGCTAGCTGACTTAGCAAGCTGACTTAACTAGATAACTATCGAGTTAGCTAGCTGACTGAAATATTTGGCTATGAGTTAGCCAGCTGACTTAACTAGATGTCTATGAGGCTGCAGAAGACTAACTAGTTGGCTAACCAGTTAGCCAATTTACTTA
>NW_007050312.1:0-790 GCF_000164805.1 Carlito syrichta
CTGGATAGTCAGCAGAATTAAGGAGATATCTACCTAGCTACACAGCTGGATAGGCAGCTGACTTAACTAGCTAACACAACTAGATAGCCTGATGGCTAGCCACCTGACTTAATTGGCTACCTACCTTCATAGCCCGATGGTTTGCCAGCTATCTTAACTACCTAACCACCTAGCTAACCTGCTGGCCAGCGAGCTGCATTACCTAGGTGACTTATCTACCTAGCCAGCTGGCTAACCAGCTGATGAAAGTAGGTAGCTACCATGATAGGCATCTCTCAAGCCAGCTGACTTATCTGACCTACCTAGCTAGCCAAATCTCTTAACTAGCTGACTTAATTAACTAGCTAACTAACTACCCAGCAGACTTAATTAGCTGACAACTAACTAGCTGCCTAGCTATTCAGTTGGCTGGCCAGCTGACTTAACTAGCTGACTTAACCAGCTAGTCAGATGGTGTGACAGCTGAATTAACTAGATGACATAAACAGCTAGCCTGCTGGCTAGCAAGCTGACTTAACTAGTTAGCGACCTAGGTAGTCAGCTGTGAAGCCAGCTGGTTTAATCAGTTGACTTAACTTACTAGCCAGCTGGCTAGCCATCTGACTTAACTATCATGCTACCAAGCAAGCCAGCTGCCTTACCAGCTGACTTAACTAGTTGACTTAACCATCTAGCCAGCTGGCTAGCCAGCTGACTCAACTAGCTGACTTAAATACTTAGCCATCAGGCTAGCCAGCTAACTTAACTAGCTCTCTACCTAACTAGCTAGCTGGCTAGCCAGCTGATCTAA
>NW_007050313.1:0-481 GCF_000164805.1 Carlito syrichta
CTTTATTTGTAGAGGGGCCGAGGGTTTGGCAGTTGCCAAATATTTAGTAGAAATTATTAAAACCTAACCAGGATCCATGGATTCCAAGTCCCTAGGAACATCCAGGCAACTGCATTTTGTACACAAAGTTTTGGAATCCCCATGGACAGGGAAATTCAGGGCATCTTGCTGAGAACGGAAAGGGATTCCGGTTCTTGGAGTTCTCAATCACCTAAATCTACAAAGTCTCTTGATAAGGTTTAATCAGCAATCTGGGCTTCTATGTCGCCACATTTTTAGTGTGTCTTTAGAAAATGGCCCAGGAATCTGGGGAAAGGGAGTCCTCATATACAGGACATTACACGGCCCCTCGGTAAAGAAGAAAAAGGAATCTGTGATACCCAAGTCCAGAATCCGAAAAATACTCAGTGTGTCTTGCTGCGGTATAAACAAGAATGAAGGCTTAGAGCTGGTCTCATGTTTCATAGATATTTGGCTTGTC
>NW_007050314.1:0-890 GCF_000164805.1 Carlito syrichta
TCTGTTGATGTATTTAATTACATTTATGGTTTTACGAATGTTAAACCAGCCTTGCATGCCAGGAATGAAGCTACTTGGTCATGGTGGATGATTTTTGAGATGTATTGCTGAATCCGGTTTGCTAGGATCTTGTTGAGAATTTTAGCATCTATGTTCATCAAAGATATTGGCCTGTAGTTCTCTTTCTTTGTTGGATCTTTACCTGGTTTGGGTATTAATGTGATGTTGGCTTCATAAAATGATTTGGGGAGAGTTCCATCTTTTTCAATCGCCTGGAATACCTTCAGTAGGATTGGTATCAGCTCCTCCTTAAATGTCTTGTAGAATTCT
This sequence comes from Carlito syrichta, assembly GCF_000164805.1. Taxonomy (NCBI): domain Eukaryota; kingdom Metazoa; phylum Chordata; class Mammalia; order Primates; family Tarsiidae; genus Carlito; species Carlito syrichta. Next base: position 331 of record NW_007050314.1, read on the forward strand.
GCTGGAAAGCCATCTGGACCAGGGCTTTTTTTTGTAGGAAGTTTTCTTATTACGTGGTCGATTTCCTTGATTGTTATTGGTTTATTTAGGGTCTCAATTTCTTCTTGTTCCAACCTAGGTAGGTTGTGTGATGTCAGAAAGTCTTCCATTTCCTTCTGGTTTTCAAGTTTGTTTCCATACAAGTGTACGTAGTAGTCTCTAATGATCTTTTGTATTTCTTCAGGGTCAGATGTGACTTCATCTTTTGTGTTTCTGATTATGCTTATTTGGTTTTTTTCTCGTTTTTTCTTGGTCAGTCTAGCTAGGGGACCATCAATCTTGTTTACCCTTTCGAAGAACCAGCTTTTTGTTTCATTGATTTTTTGTATTATCTTATTGTCTTCTATGTCCTGGATTTGGGCTTTTATTTTGGTGATCTGGATTCTTCTGCTGAAATTAGGGTTTTTGTGGTCTTGCTTTTCCAGCTTCTTTAGGTGGCTTGTTAGGTTGTCAATTTCTGTCCCTTCCATTTTCCTCATGTGTGTTGTAGGGATATAAATTCCCCTCTTATTACAGCTTTA
>NW_007050315.1:0-995 GCF_000164805.1 Carlito syrichta
TCCCACCTATCTCCTAGGATTTGCATTGAGTGGCTTATTAACAAGCCCATGTGGCTTTTCCTGCCTCTATGCTGTATGGTACTCTGAGAATTTCCAACAAAAAATGAAGCCAAAAAGACAAAGAGACCAATTACCTCTTTAATAAAGCCTAATTCCAAGGCTTGTGATCACCTTCCCCCCCAAAATCTAAAGTGACTTGTCTCATCTTTACTCATCAGTCATGGTCTTAGAAAAAAGACTCAGTGTTACACACCCTTTCAGACAGACTGGCCTTTGTCACAAGCCTTTGCAGAAATATTAGACATCTGACTGGTTCCCAAGACTTCCCTCATGACTTCCTGTGGACAGGGAATTATCTAATCCTTTTTCATAACTGAAACCTCTTTAGGTAAGGAGTCTGCACTAACTTTCCCTTGAAGAGTGAAGACACATCATTCCCTCATTCATTTACTCAAGAAATAGTTTTGTGCAAAATAAAACAGAAGGATCCAAAGCAGAAGAATGGTCAGTGCACTGCACTCCAGCCTGCAACAGATTGGGACCCCAAATCAAAAAAATAAAAATTAAAAAGAGAGAGAGAAAAAAAGCCTAGGACCTGATGACATCACAACTGAATTTTTCCAAGCAATTGAAGAACTAATATCAGTTTAATTCAAATTCTTCACAAAAATGGCAGAGGAGGGAACAATTTCCAACAGACTATATGAGGCCAGAATTACTTTGATAGCAAAAAAGACAGACACACACACACACACACACACACACACACACAAACAATCAAACAAAACCACAGACCAATATCACTGATGAACACAGGCATTACAAGACTTAGCAAAAAACCAGCAAGTTAAATTCAACAATACATTTTCGCATATTGCTAAAATTAGCAATTGAATTGCAATTTGCCTTTTATATATTCACTAATAAAGGGGTATGAGTTTCTTAATTTTCTTCTCTACTTTTACAATGATATAGCCTTAATATTTAATAGAGAA
>NW_007050316.1:0-1545 GCF_000164805.1 Carlito syrichta
CGGTCTGGCCAGCTGGAGACAGACATGAACTCGGCAGAGCCCAGGGAACCCAGAGACCAGACCGGAAGAAAGGCAACTCGACGGACTAAGCCTTTTTCCCGATGTGCGCTTCACGCGATACGGGTGAGAGACGGATCCCTAGAAGCTGCACGTCACGGGTCGACAAGGACAGACCACCTTTTACTCAGTCTCCCGGTTCTGTGGACTCAGAAGACGGTGAGTCGAGTTACCAAGGGAAGAACGTCCGCCCAAGACCATGAGAGCACGCTTCGAGGCCTCTTTTATTATTATTATTATTATTATTATTATTTTGGAGTCGGAGTCGCACTCCGTCGCCCAGACCGGAGTGCGGTGGCCGCTCCCGGCCACCGCAGCCTCGAGCTGCGGGGCTCCGGCGATCCTTCCGCCTCAGCCTCCCGAGGAGCCGGAACTACAGGCGCGCGCTCACACGCCCGGCTGATTTTTTGGTTTATCGTAGACATGAGGTCTCGCCGCCCGGGCGGGGCTCCGGCCCGCGGGCTCAGGCCATCCACTCACCTCAGCCTCCCAGAGGCGCGGGATGACAGGCTGAGCCACCGAGCCCGGCTCGAGGCCTCTCTGATAAGAAACCACTCTCTTCTCTTCCCGGAAGAACTGCTCTCTTGAACAGCGGAGAGAGTTGTCTCAGATAGCCACACCGGGACATATTTTTTGAATTATTTAGAAGGAGTCATTTCACGCCACACTTCAGGCAAGTGCGGAGCAAAGAGGACGGGCTGACCGGTTAGAGAAAAATACATCGGTTAAAGGGGAGACGAGAGGAGATGGTATTCAAAGAGAAACCAGCACCCGTCTGTTTCTGTGGGCCCATTTTACACCCCTCGCCGGGATCTGGTGGTCACGTAGCACGCAGAGCCTAGAGAAAGCAGAGGTTGGTGGTCACGTGGCCTCGAAGAAGCGGTCCGGGGATGATGATGATGATGATGATATGGCCTTGAGATGCAATTCTTGAGAAAACAAGTGTCAGCCCTCAAACTGTTAGTCACGAGATGTCGTTGAGCACAGAACCCGAGGATGCGACCTTGAGAAAGCAGATATAGGCAGCAAAAGCGGCAAGTGACGGGGTGCTGTCGAGGGAGAGCGGTCAGCTTCACGGGACACCGGAGGCTGACATCCCGTCCGCGAGGTTCACGTAGTGAATTATTGTAACAGGGGCCCTCCCACCTCTTCCCCCGGGGAAGCCTGTCACTCACCTTAGGGGACACCCGGAGGTCGCCTCCATCGGCTGCCTGGCGATGTCTCGGTGTCTCACATCAAGGCTCAGGTGGAATCTGCCGCATGTGTTTCCATCCCGGGCGCCCACATCGCGGGACTCTGTGAAGCAGCCCTGAAGCGCAAGCTGGACTTCAAGTCTGTGACTCACCCTCCCTCAGCTGATTGGGGGATAGGGCCGGTGATGAAACACGCACTCACAAGCACACATCACCTTCTCACACACGCGCATATCCCCAGAACAATGAATTTTGTAGTAGAAACATAAATGCCGTATCTTGGGGAAATATTTTC
>NW_007050317.1:0-757 GCF_000164805.1 Carlito syrichta
TCTCTCATGGGACACGCTTTGCCCATGTGCAGCTCTACGCTGCCACCCAGGGGGCGATGGGAACCCCACAGTGTAGCAAGAAGGCATTACTTGGTGAATTCCCTGGGTGCATTCTGAAATGTTTCTCCCTTTCAAATTTTTGTGTGGGAGGATACACAATTGCTCTGCAAAACGCATTGACGGAAAAGAGCTGACTGCCTTGGTGGTGCTTGTTTTGAATGTCCGTCTCCCTTGGAAAGAGCTGTGTGAGAAGTGTGCTGCACTGTGAGGTTCTGGCACTGAGTGTGCGTGCTGTCATTCCTCCTTCCCACTTGTTCCCTTTCGTGTATCTTACGCTCTACAGGGTGACTGCTTTGGCGTGCGGCTTGTCAACCTCTCCCATGCGGGAATGCTCATCTCCCCTGTGCCACAATGAGGGATCTGAGACATTCACAGTTACTTGTGGGAAGGCATTATGTGTGACCCGGGGGAATTCTGAATTGCTCTTTCTTGACACCTTCTCCTGTCAGGGAAAGCAATGAGACTGTGGATTGCTGGTGGGAGTGGCCTTTCTTAAGCCTGGGGTGCACGGGCACCTTCCTGGCTTAAGTCTGTGCCCATGTGTGCTGCAGTGTCACCTCTTTGCTGTGACTATTATTCTTCATTGCCGCCTGCTGTAACACCTCATTCTCACTCTTTCCCCTTGATTTGTGTTCCTTTCCATAGAAGGGCCTTTGCGTACGAGCGTGAAACTCCGTGTTTCACGGAGAGAAATCTG
>NW_007050318.1:0-785 GCF_000164805.1 Carlito syrichta
ATCCTCCTACCAAGGATATCTGCAGGAGCTCTATTCTATTCAGAGTCTAGTAATAATTAAGAAGTGTTCTCTGCACATCAAGTAAAACTTCTGCTTTCCTTTTATTTCCAAAGGATTCTAGTTTTTGCCTTGGACTATAACAACATCATTTAATATTAAATTACAAGTTCTGACCTAATATGTAAGCTTAGCAAACATTGTGCTATATAAATTGACAAGATGGGGTCTCATAAATTCTTCACAAAATGTTACCTCATGTTTTTAAACACTATTCAGGGCCAAATCTCCATTTGCTTCCAGGCAATTGATGTCCTCAGTTTCCTTCAATAAAAAGAGTTTATAGACACTACCATCCAAATAACTGCTCTTTGAATATTCTTGAGTTTCCCAATGTCACTTTTAAAATGCACTTCTTTAGGAATTCTACTCATTAAAATAAATGAGCTGAACGTCATTGGTTAATACTTTAACTGTAGTTTCAACAAGACATAATTTAGGGAAACTATTAAATCTCTTTTTCTATCGTCTATAATCTCATTAATACAACTGCTGAATACAATACTTACTGTCTGTAGCCATCACCTCACACTGTCACTCAACTGAAACTTCCAAATCTTTGTTTCTGAAATTATACCCACAGTTCTGTGATGTGTCTTCCAAACTTGCCAGACACAAACATATCTTTGTTTAATGCACTAATGTTCATTTAAGTCAATATTTTAGGGTCTGAAATGTTATTAGCATCAATTACCTTATAGTCTGAGTAACAACAAACCTGTCCCAAA
>NW_007050319.1:0-600 GCF_000164805.1 Carlito syrichta
GTCTGGCATGTATATTTATTTTTAAGCATAAGAAAAATATTTTAACCTATACTGAGAAATATGAGAAAAGAAGAGTTTTTCCATACTAAAAGTTAAATATGATATTAAAGAAAGTCAGTCATGCAGATGATATTGTCTATAATTTCTTTAACAGAACTATGGAAGATTCGGACTAGATGTGGAAATATTTTTCTGAATTTTTTTTTGTATTTCCTCGGACTTTACCTCTTCTTGAAAATGGAGTTTTTATGAAATGAACTATCATGGATAATGGCTGAAAAGTTATAAATGAATGATTATATTGTAACACATATGAATGGATGGTTTCATTATGAGTCTTTCAGAATAACTTCTTAAAATGTTCCACCACAGCAGTCTTATAACTTCTGTTTAATTACATCTGTAAATATCATGTGCAGTATAGCATCCAATAAAGAAAAATCAAATTGTCTTCAGGTTGTATGTGTCCTTTTTTCCATGAGTCAAAAGGATGTTTATTCCACAGCAATAAATTGTCACTTGTTAATAAAGTCTGAATTAAAGTGACTTATCTACTACAGAAACAGTGACTTTTCAACTTTCGTGGGTCTGGTTTAGTTT
>NW_007050319.1:2863-5273 GCF_000164805.1 Carlito syrichta
GAAATAAAAACAGGGTAAATCAAGACCAAACACAAGGCAATAAATTAGTTAATTAGACAAACTTTCGTTGGGTTAAGAGACAAAATCCAATTAAAAGCTGTTTTCCAGGAAGAGTCTTGAAGTAAGTTGACTTAGAAAGGTTAAAATCTGAAAGTGGAAAAATGCATTAAGCAAAAATGAAGTCAACAGGCCAGAATTCATATCAGACAAAGTAGAAGATGAGGGAAAAACAATGCATTCAATTTTGACAAGAGGAATAGATCACGGTGAAGGTTTGACAGTTAAATCCTTGATGTTCCAAATGTGTAGTATTAAAATTTACAAGCAAAAACTTACAAATGCCGAAGAGATGAAAACAGAAGAGTCAAAGAAGACCTTATCACCCCGCCTTCAATTTGGTAGATGAAGTAGACCAGAGTAAAAGACTACAGGGTATTTTAATTATATAAGTAATAGGTTTATGCCAACATAAATCCATTTTACAACTTTTTGTCACTACAGAGAACATACTACCTTTCAAAGTATACACAAGCAGTTGATCATATACTAGGGCACAAAGAAAACTCACAGTAAATTCCCCAAAGAAAAAATTGAAAAAGCACCATGTTTCCTGACCACATCCCAAATTAATAACCAACATTCTAACTACTTGGAAATAAAAAAGCACCCTGCTTAGTAACTGTGAAACCAAAAATGAAAAATGTAAAAGCAATTGCAAAATGTTTAGAACATGAGATCACTGACATGCTTCAGCCAAGATTTTACTCAGAGATAAATTCATAGACTTTAAATCTTTTAAAGAAGAAAGCTGAAACTAGAAGAATCCTGCAGAAATAGAGGAGGAAAAAGCTCAAGAGCAATGGAAAATAAAAGTAGAAGGTTCCAAATGAGAAAAATAAAACTATGATGAAAAAGAATTTTTTTCATGAAAATAAAATAGTTCTTCGTTTTCTTTTATAATGTCTGTGTCTGGGATGGTGAGGCTATGGTTTTATGTAATTATGATATCTGCAATTAAAGACCACATCATGGCTGTGCTTACATTGGCTAAGACTGTCAAGGTCCTTTCTTTGAGGGGGAGGAAATTTTGCAAAACCTAATGGTTGGCCCCATAGTCTTGATAAGCAAAGCTCTTTGTTATTAGGATATTTTATTCCACCATTTTAATAACAGTCTTTAGTTTGCTTGAAATCCTTTAGTTTCTTGCTGGGGTCTACTTGGCTACCATAAGTATTTTATTCACCATGAACTCTCATAAGATTCATTGGCTATAAAAAAATTACTTCAAAAAAGTTTGATCATTTGGAACATCTACCTACTTTTTTATCTTTTTGTCTTTTTTTTCCTTCCATCATCAGTATTTTCTTGGATCCAGAAGGACAGGGAACATTGGCTCATTTTGTTTACTACCAATTCCTCAGAGCCTAGAGTAACTAATGTTTGGCCTACAGAAGGCTTTTCAAAATGCTGTTGAAGGAACAGAAAAAAGGACACACAGGCCTATCCCTCGATCATCCCTCCACACTCCTGAAGTTGTACTTCATTTCTGAGGACATTTCAGGAACCGAAACAGTTCTTCACGAAGGCTAAACCTCAGATGTGAGCATTGTTTCTGTGTCTTCCAGCCTCGTTTCTCCAGGTATGTTTCAAAACCATCTATTTGTGAAGCAGCTCTGACAATATTGTACAGTTAAAGTGTATGTGTTTAAAAACAAACTAGAAATGTTCACACAACACTGTTCTTTTAGGGGTGATGGGGTTGAGGATAAATCTTCTTTATTTCCCTAGACTTCTCTGTTGTTTGGAGTTTCAAATGGTGAATTGGCCTGGCTCAAAGATATCCTCTGGGTGGCAATGACTATGCTGTCCCCCCTTGTTCTGGTGGGTAGAGTTTGCAGCTTGAGAAGGACCTGTGGCAGAGCACCATCTCCTTGGCCACAATGACTTATTGAGGGATAGAGGGTGACCCAAACTCTTCCAATCAGAACCATTCCTCGGGAGTTTTTGATCCAATAGATCTGGAAAGATATTCTTCTGGAGGGACTTACAGCTACCTTTCTCAATGGAGAAAGGCCATCTTTGTCTTTAAAAGTGTGAAACCACACCACTGAAGAATGTCACAGTGCAAGATGGAATCAGTCCTGGCCAGACTTCAGCCCCCAGAGTCTGTCAACCCCAGGCCAGCTCCCCTTCTGCCACCTCAAGGGCTCCATTCTTCCTTTCTGGAAGAATGACCCCCTGGCCCTTACAGGAAACCACCATTTTCTTTGTTTGAGCTGAATTTCTGTTGCTTGAAACCAAAAGTTTCCTGATGCTGTCATTCTAATGCTTTGGAATATATTAAATTTGAATGGAACAAGTCTACATATTTTTAATTTATTTATTTATTTATTTACTTATTCATTTTTGA
>NW_007050319.1:5550-8766 GCF_000164805.1 Carlito syrichta
GTGCAGTGGCCGCTCCCGGCCACTGCATCCTCAACCTGCTGGTCTCTGGCAATCCTTCTGCCTCAGCCTTCTGAGTAGCCAGAATTGTAGGCACATGCTACCATGCCCGACTGATTTTTGATTTATTGTAGAGATGAGGTCTTGACAAGTTGCCCAGGTGGGTCTCGAAACCGCGGGCTCAGGCAATCCACCTCACCTCAGCCTCCCAAAGGCACAGGATTACAGGCTGAACCACCGAGCCTGGCCTATTTTTTATTTTTAGCTTGGAAAATATCATTTATTTAGAAAGTACATGGGAGAAAAGGAGAGAGAAAGAGAGGAGATTCATTTCTTCAAGGTAGAGGGGTATCCAAAGCCAGGAAACATGGCCTGGTTATAGCTCCAAGAGTCACATCCACAGTAGAGTTTATCAAAGCAATAGCCACATATTTTTAATACAGTATGTTTGGGGAAAGTCCCTTACCTTTGGGACTAATTTATATGTGTAACTTGAATTTTTTCTTATCTATGACGTGCAAAGTAGCTACAGATACTGTGTTAATGTCAAGTGTCTTAGCCATAAAATCAGGGAATTTGGACTTAAAGTCTGAAATTGGAATGCTGGCAACCTTCCCTTTGGCCGGGAAAATGAGTAGGGCCACAGCATCTGTCTTTTAAAGTAAATCTGCTCTTTGGAGGTTTATCATGCCATGTTCTTGATAGAAGCTATGAGCCATTAGAACCATTGTTAAACTTAACTCTGGGGCTGAAAAACAGTCCTTGTCAGTTTTCTTTTTCAAAGAGGTTTAATAGGCCTATCAGCAGTCTCATCGCAAATTTTTCTTTGAAAATACCTTGTTTCATTGCAGCCATAAATAAGGACAAATGTATGGACTTTGCAGCTACTTGGATGGATTTGGAGTCAATCATACTTAGTGATTTATCACAGAAACAAAGAACTGAGTTCCATATGTTCTCACTCATAAACAGACCTTGAACAATTATAATGCTATAAGAATGAGATTGGCAGTAGTGGGAAACTGCCAGGGGAGGGGGAGCCTGGGATTGGCAGTTGAGGGAAACTGGTAGGTGAGGGAGGGTCATACCTTATCAACAGGGTTACCTGCACGATCAATGTTTGTATATCTAACCCTGAATTGTACCCATCTCTATAATAAATAATAATTAAAAAAATTAAAAATTTAAAAAATACCTTGTGTCAATTCACCATCTTTACCCTCCTCTGGCTAGAACATATATGTACTTTCACTCTGCTTTTATCTTTAAAAAAAATGATTTCAAAGAGGTTAGTTAGAAGTAGAGCGAATATCTGCGTGCCTTCCACCTAGCATAAAAATTGTAAGGTACAGTCCAGCTTTCCTAGCCTTCCTTAACCCAGAGGACAGTGAAGGCTCCATGAACAGGAACAAACAGTTTGGAAAACAAATTCTGTCCCAATGGCTAGACAGCCCACAGACTTTCCCCAATTTTTGGTGGGGGGGAGGGATTACGGGAGAGTTGCTTTCAAACGCGTCATTGGAACAATCATGTGGAATACTCAGTGCCCCCAGGCTCTGAGTCCAGCTCCCTGTGGAGAGGTCAGGGCTGCTACTGCCAAGATGCCACCAGCAGTTGGCACCCATCGCCCTAAAGTCACCCTCAAAGCTGCTCCCACGGAAGGATACTGCTGGTGCCACTCTTGTTTCCCGTAGTCAGGAGATCCCTTCAACTCCCTCTTAGATCCACAGACCCCAGAATAGAGCAGTCTGTGCCCCCAACATCTCACCCATATTTGGTGAAGTGGGCCTCATCGCTGATCATGGGACAAAGCTTGGTAACAGACGGATTGCTGCTTAGAAGCTCAGTCCCTCCCCAAGACTCAAGCATTGTTGATAGGCTCCATCTGGATCCCCAGCTTCCTTTTCTCAGGGTGGGGTTCTCCACGGGGATATTTTGTTTCTCAGTACACATGGGCCACTGGCCAACTTGCCACTCAACCTCACAGGTCAGTGTGGACCCTAGGGAAGGAAGGCATGCTTGAAGTCCTAACCCAGCTTACTCTTCTAAGGACAGAATGCATGTCTATCAGATGTGTTTGCTGTTGTTTTCTGCACAGTAAAAATTTTCTCATTGAACATGGGAAAATTGCCTAGGAAAAAATGACACCCGCAGTAGCTTGTGATGTAGGGTGCATCTATATTAGATACAATGTAGAATTTGCAAGTCATGCTTATGAAAATTATGGAGCAACATGGAAACTTGCTAATTATATACTTTTAAGGGGAGAAATCCTAATTCAAAATTATACATATATTATGATTACAGCTATGCTTACTTATGATTTTACTTGCAAAGGAATAATCAGATAACATAATGGCAGTGTTAGGGCAAGGATCATGAGTTACAGTAGAGAATAATTTTTTTCAAATTGTATTAACGCAATAAAAGACTTAATATTTACCAAATTGCTACCAACTATTAAACATTGCAAAGGCTTCCTATTCTTTAAAACAGTCACCAAATCCCAGTAATAAAATTTTGCACATCTGATTACCACAAGAACCTGGAATACGTTTTTTGTTTTTCATTTATCCTCTCAAGTTTTCTCTCCCTCTCCCTCACTCCTTCTTTCTCTCCCTCTTTCTTTCACACACACACCACAAATGATTTGTTAGATAAACTTGGAAGGAAAGATAAAAAACAATTCACCTTCTTCTAGTGCGTGTATAAAGTTCTACCCTTTCTATTAAGATTTAAAAGGGTCTGTTAGTCAAGGGCCACAGAAGAAGAGGTCACACTCAAAGGTTTTTAATTGAATAGAGTTGAATAAAGAGGCTATTTACAAAGGTATGAGCACATTAAAGACACTGAGATGAAAAGTCAGGACCAGGAGCTAGCAACACTGAGAAGTCATGACCACTCTTAACCTAAACAGGGAATGGTCCTGGAGCCTGGTGACAGCTGCACCCATGGAAAGGTCAAAAACAGGCTGGAGATAGGACCCAGAGAAAGCAGTTGAAGGAACTAGGGTACAGGGGAGAGCCCCTTGGGCTATCTTCTGCCTTTTGATCACCTACTAGTGATTCCCATTGGCCAGATCCCTTCTGAAGTCCAAGGCCAAGAAAGCCTGGTGATGCAGTCCCTAGAAGTCAGCCTCTTGGGGATAGAGTCAGGCAAAGAAGGGAGGGGAATGGACTTGGAGAATACCCAGAACACAGCCCTCAACTTAGACGTATC
>NW_007050320.1:0-1183 GCF_000164805.1 Carlito syrichta
TTCTTATTTATAAGAATAATTTTATGCCTTTTTCCAATGTCGTTTTCAAGACCCCTTCCCTCAATATTTTGACTGATCTACTCAGAGATGGAGTAAGGGAAAAAAACAAATTAGAAGAAGAAGAGAGGAGGAGAAAAGAGAAAGATGAGGAAGAGAGTATTAAAAAGGGTGCTTGATGGGATAGGCACATGGTGAGAAAGAATTGCTGACCAGGTCCAACAATGTAACTTGGACTTCCTCTTTTTAAACCTGGGCAAGGCTGCCTTATTCACAATGGGAGGGCACCACTTTGGTTGAATATCTTTGCATCATTATGCAAAGAGTTACAGAGATCCTTGTGATAAATGCTCTAGGTCAATATACATTCCCATAATATTTCAGTCTGAGGGTTAGAAATAGTTAAAACTGGCATGTAACGAAACCAGAGGGCCATGAACAACAGAGTCCTAGAACTGGGTGTTAAAGAGCATCTTCAGAGTCATCTCAGCCACCCTCCCACGTGTCTTTGATGAGCACCCATCAATGCTTTGACCATGGAGACCTCTGTTGGGAGCCAACATCTATAGCTACATGGCTGAGGCCTGTAAAGGCCCATCTGGAAGATCGCCTCTGACATAGGATATCAGTTATACCTATGATATTGGCGTGTGATTGGTGACCAGTGTGCATACATGGCAGTAAAACTTACAAGTGAATCTCAGTACACTTGATGGAAGGTGCATGGCGGAATTGTTTCTGTCTTTCTAAGTTTAGCTTCTTTCTAGATATTTTTTTACTTCTATTTCCTGGTAGAATGGGTAGTCCTTGTTCCCGAAAGCTGTTTCCCCTAGGGCTAAGATTAGAAACTAAATTACCATGATAGTTTTGTTGCCCTGCCCCTAGCCAGGTAGAACGTTTTCTTTTGTTTCGTTAATTACCGAAACTCTGTCTGCTTCAGCCCATGGCCGCCATCTTGGAAGCCCTGCATTTCCTTGTTCAAGAGTGTGACAGCTACTATTTGATTTTTAGAGTAGACTTGTTGGGATAAAATATATACATATACACTCATAGCTGCGTAAATCTATGCTTGCTGTTTTGATTCCTTTTGCTACATTATTCAAGTGTAATAGTTACTATATGATTTATAAAAGAATTAACGATAAGGTATTAGCTTAATAGGATATAGCATAGTATTAAAGTCCAG
>NW_007050321.1:0-811 GCF_000164805.1 Carlito syrichta
TCCATCATCCGCCAACAAGTTAAGTCACCTAGGTAACTCATTACCCAACTAATTAAGACAGCTATTTAACTCGTTTACCAAATAGTTAAAACAGTTAACTAACAAGTTAACCAACTCGTTAAGTCAGCTAGCTATCACGTTATCCAACTAGTTAAGTCAGCTAGGTAAGTAAGCTAGCTAATTAGCTACCTAACTAAGTAAGCTAGCTGACAGTTAATTCACTATTTAGCTAACTACTTAAGTCAGCTACTTAAGCCTGATAGCTAAATAGTTTGCTAACTAGTTAAGTCAGCTAGTTATTCAGCTAGATAAATAGTTAGCTAACTAATTCACGTAGTTAATTCAGCTAGCTAACTAGCTAAGTCAGTCAGTTAAGTCAGTTAGCTAAGTATTTAAGTCAGCTAGCTAAGTCAGCTAGTTAAGTCAGTTAATTAATTTAGTAAACTGTTTAAGACAGCTAGCTAGTTAGTTAGATAGCGTGTTAAGTCAGCAGGTTGAGTCAAGTAGTTAGTTAGTTAACTAACGGGTTAAGTCAGCTGATTGAGTTAGTAGGCTAGCTAGTTAGCAAACGGGTTGAGTCAGCTCTTTGAGAAGACTAGCTAGCTAGTTAGCTAACCAGTTAAGTAAGCTGGATTAGTCACCTAGATAGCTAGTTAGCTAATGAGTTAAGTCAGCTGGTTGAGTCAACTAGCTAGCTCATTAGATAATGAGTTAAATCAGATGATTAAGTCAGGTAGCTAGAATGTTAGATAACAATTAAGCTAACTATGTAGCTATCTGGTTAGTTCACTAACAAGCTAGGCAGCTAACT
>NW_007050322.1:0-579 GCF_000164805.1 Carlito syrichta
GGTTCCATGAAAGCCTGACGAAGGGCCTGTTTGCTCTCGTGTCCGCACGTGCTGGCCACGTTTGCCTGTGCTGTGTCCTGCTGGCCAGAGCTGCGACAGAGGCCCACAGAGTCTGTGACTCACAAGAGGCGTGTTCCTTTCCTTCCATCCAGGCCTGGCCCAGCCAGCCCGCAGTGTCAGGAACCAGGCTTCTCCACTCTGCTGCCCACTGTCCGGGGGGAGGCTGCCAGTCGCCACGTGGCATGGCCCAAGAAGGCTCCCTGTCCACGCCTGCCTTGCAGTGCCTGCAGGAAGGGTGTCAGGAAGGGAGGAAGCACCCAGGAGGGTCCCAGATCTGTATTTACCGATCCTTCTTCTCGCCCAGGAATATGACGGCCCAGGACCACGCATTCGCCATCTACTCCCGGCTCGCGCATGTGCCACAAGGCCACGACGGGCAGCTGCTGTGCCAGCGGATCGAGCAGGAGTACCGAGTGGGCCCCCTGGAGCTGAACCGCGAGGCTGTCCTGAGGACCAGCACCAGCCTGGGACAGCCAGCAGGTCATCTACTCAGACAACAACGGCTACCAGATGCAGCGG
>NW_007050323.1:0-729 GCF_000164805.1 Carlito syrichta
CCTATCTAACTATTCTTGGAGTAATCCCAGGCTGTTTTGATTACTGTAAACTTATAGTAAAGTTTGAAGTCTGGAAGAGTGATACTTCCGGCTTTGTTTTTTTTGATAAGGATTCTTTTGGCTATCCATGATTGTTTATGGTTTCATATGAATTCTTTATTGTAATTTCTGGGTGTGAGAAGAATGATGTTAACTTAATGGTTATTTCATTGAATGTGTAGTTTGCGTAAAAGGCTAATTTTTAAAGTAAAAGATGTAAGCAGAGTCAGGGAAACAAGCATGTCACATTGTTATTGATGACATCAACCTTAGGACTTTGACATCATAATGGGAGTAACCTTGACTATTGAGCAATCCTTAGGTTTGAAGGTCTTGTGTACAGTGCTCAGCCAAAATTGGTAGACAAGGTAGATTTTCATGCCCAAGAAGTGAAGGAAACAAGGTGTTCATACCTATCCAAAACTTCTCTACGGATAAGTGGCCATTCAAGTATCCACTGAATAAGGTAGTCTCCTTATTTTTTTTAAAGCAGGATTGATTGAGAGGATAGAAAAGCTCCCACAGTGGGAGGGGATATGTGGGAGTTGCCCACGTGGTAGTCTTTTATTATGTTCACAGAGTCCTGTTGGAGCTTGGTTGTAGCACAACAAAATAAGATTTGTCAGTTTCTTTAATTTAGAAATTTTGTATGTTTTTACTATTATTTAACACTTTGTAGCAGGTTTTCTC
>NW_007050324.1:0-756 GCF_000164805.1 Carlito syrichta
CCATAACCCAGAAGAAACCACTTTAAACCCATGTCCCCCTGGTTCCTCAGGGAGATAGGGCCTCCCCTTCCAAGCAGAAACAAAAGAGCCCAGGCTTGGATGTCAGAACAGGGAGAGGTGGAAGTCAAGCCGAGCAAAATCAAACAAGAAGACACTGGAAGTTCCTAGAAAGCACATATTTTTCTTTTCAGTTATTATGACAGATATAGGAAGGTCGACAGAAAATAAAGTGCCTATATTTTAAATTTCAATAATTTTTAATGAACATAGCATTTTATTTTTAGCCATGTCACTGGTCCCCGGGGCCCATGTGGGACTTTCTATGGGGACCTGAAGTCACGTATTCTGGTCCTGCCCTTTGGCTTCCTGGCCATCAACTGATGACCCCAAAAAGGGACTTTCATCCCAGAATGTAAAATAGACCAAATAAATAGGGGTGGAGGCAGAGGGGGCAGAGAAAATGAAGAAACCAAATTTGCACGTGAAGCCCTCCCCTCCCTCCTCCTATGACTGATCTGGTGTTTCCTGTTCTTCCTCCAGCATCCCAGAGTTTGATCCTGTTTCCCCACCCACCTCCCTCCTCTCCCTGCCCCCACCCAAGTCACCACGTACTGGGGCATAAAACGTCCCCTGGCTACCTCTCAGTCTGCTCGGCTGTGTGCTTCTTGGAGGCCCACTTTGTCCTATTCATATCTGGATCCAGCATGCTCTTGTTTGGAAACAGAAGCCAAAATTTTCATTTTTATTTATTTATTT
>NW_007050325.1:0-801 GCF_000164805.1 Carlito syrichta
CTTTGCTTTCTGTCTTAGCACAGGAATTTGAAAACAGATTTCAAGATTTCTGGCAAAATAATTATCATTTTGCTGCATTTGCTATACTATTCTCAGTTGACATTATTTTACCTGCAAATTTTTAAATAGAATGCATAGAATTGCAATCAGACATTCAACTGAAAGGAAAAGTTGACCATGTCTCCTTACTGGACTTTTATGAGACCTATCTTCCTAGAGAAAAATATCCCTCGCTTTACAATCACACCTTATTCATGACATCCCTTTTTGCTGGCACATAAATTTGTGAGCAGCAGTTTTCAATTATGAAGCACCTGAAGAGCAAAATTTGAACAAACATTTCTGAGGCGCACCTTGAGAATTCACTAAGAATTGCAACCAGATATTAATAGATTAGTTGTACAAAAACAAGGTCAAATTTACCACTAGTTTTATATTGTTCTCGTTTTCACAAACTTTACAATAAAAAATAAAAGAGCTGGAAATGACAATACAGAATTGATATGGAAACATAAATGACCACGAATAGCCAAGACAGTCCTTCGCAAAAGAAACAAAGTGGGAGGTATCACACTTCCAGACTTTAAACTTTACTACAAGGCTACAATAATAAACAGCCTGGTACTGGTACAAGAATAGACATATGGACCAATAGAACAGAATAGAGATTCTGGATGCAAAACCTCAATTTCTCAACCAATTCATCTTCAACAAAGCCTCCACCAACAACCACTGGGGAAAGGAGAACCTATTCAGTAAATGGTGCTGGGAAAACCAGCTGACCACCTGCAGAAGATTGAA
>NW_007050326.1:0-767 GCF_000164805.1 Carlito syrichta
AGACCAGGGTGCAAGTCTCAGACCAAGAGGCTGGTGATGTAACGTAAATGACAGGAGAGTCTTGAGGACCATGGTTCCCCTCTGGACTTAGAGAAGATGATTCAGAAGCAGACCCTGGATGTGCTGGGGCTTGACCTGATAGATGCTTCTGGAAACTGACCTTGCCCTCACTTTCTTATACTGTGTTGACATTTTCACAAATATAAGTTAAAGTATTTGATCTTTTGAATTAGTCACTTATTATCACAGACTTTCATAGCAAATTATAGGCTGTTCCTAAAATAGCCTATTATTAGAAATAAGATTTTATATAAATCTATGCGTGTGTGTCTGTGTATGTGTGTGTGTGTGTGATCTGCTTTAGCAATACATCATTTCTTCCTCTGAATTTCTGAAAAGAGAGGTTGGGTAGAGCAAAAAGACCCAAGAAATCAGTTAATAGTGACAGTGTCAAAGTCCTTCAAGGATGGTGGTAAACTGCATTCAAGTTTTCTTATGCTGTTAAGAGGCCATGCCCAATTTTATCACTCTGACATTTTAGAAGATCCTGCAACCTCCATCATCATTACTTAGGTTAAAAACAGGTTTACCCAATTTCTCTTGAAATGTCAGGCTTGGCAAACAACCGCATCTAAGAACCACTGTTTCAATACTTCATTCTCCCACTGAAATAAGCACAATTCATAGAAAATATAAAGATGGTACACTCACAAAAAGGAGGCCAGCAGTAAGTTATACAGCTGAATGTTAGAGAGACCTGAGGTAAG
>NW_007050327.1:0-774 GCF_000164805.1 Carlito syrichta
ACGGTATGAATATTATACAAAAGAATGTGCAGTTTCCAGCAGAGCAATAAGCACACCATAGGTTTTTTGAGAGCTTCCTTCCCTTCCCCTCCCTTCCAAGCCCTGCTCATTTCCCTCCCTTTACTGCTGAAGAACTGCAGCAAAGGAATATCCAGTGCCTAAAGTCATTTTGGTGTTTGTTAGTTCTATGATGATATTCTCATTTTCATTCTTGACATTGGAGATGTGTGCTTTCTCTCTCCTTTTCTAAATCAGTCTGGTTAGGGGATTACCAATTTTATTCATCTTTCCTAAAAAACCAATTTTATTTGATGTTGTTAATTTCTCTTTTCATCACTTTTCTATCTTATTATTTGTATTCTTATCCCATACTTATTATTTTTTTCTTTCTACTTACTATAGGTATACTTTGCTCTACCCTATGGTGGAAACTTTGAGCACTGTTTTAAGTCCCCCCCCATATGAGTATTTACACTTAGGCATGTTCCTCTAAGTACTGCTTTAGCTGCTCCTCACAAATTTTATGTTATGTTTTTGGATCATTCAATTCATAATATTTTATCATTTTCCTTTTGATTTCTTCTTTTACCCATCATTGCTTAGAAATGTATTTTTAATTACTGAATAAAAATATGAATGTTTGGGTATTTTCCAGGTAGCTTTTAATATTTAATTTAGTTCCACTGTTGTGAGACAACATACCATGTCAAATTTCCAACATTTAAATTTTACTAAAACATGTTAGTGGTATCACATGTGGCTGAAAATTCCATG
>NW_007050328.1:0-755 GCF_000164805.1 Carlito syrichta
CAACATCTTCCCATTCCTATGCCTCTCCACCAGCTGCTGGCAATCACCATTCTATCCTTTTCTTCTATAATTTTAGCTTTTTCTTTCATTTTTTACTTAGTATGATGTCCTGCAGGTTCACCCACGTAATCACACAAGAAAATATTTTCTTATTTTTAAAATCTATGCTAAACAGTTTTCCACTGTGTGTGTGCCCCCACGCACGCGCTCCCGTGCATATATGTGTTGCATGTTCTTTATTGGTTCATTCATTGGTGGACACTTAGATTATTTCCAAGTCTTTACTATTGAAAATAAAGCTGCAATGAGTGTACGAGTGCTGATATTGCTTTTAGGTACTGATTTTATTTTATTTTTTGAATATATATATGCATATATATGTATATACCCTAATGTGGGATTTCTGGATCAAATAATAGCTTTGTTTTTAATTTTTTGAGAAACTATTTTACTGTTTTCCTTTGGTATTCAGAGTTAGCACCCAATATAAAACTAGGAGGATAAAACCCAATGGCATGGGATTGTAAATGACAGGGAGGTGGGATCCCAAATAGTATGTGCAATAAAAAGCAAAATCATTAAATTAATATCATACACCTAATCTACAAAAGTTATCAAAAGTATGAGTGTAAATTACTAGAATCATTTCCAAGATTTCCATGTGGCAGGAGAGTGCATGCTTTCCTTACTGTTTGGGGTCAAAAGGTCAGATGTTCACGACTTTAAGATACCACTTTGAAATGCACATGGTAGTG
>NW_007050329.1:0-677 GCF_000164805.1 Carlito syrichta
CCGGAATTACAGGCATGCGCCACCACACCCAGCTGATTTTTTGATTTATTGTAGAGATGAGGTCTCACTGCCCAGGCGGGTCTCGAACCCGCGGGCTCAGGCAATTCACTCACCTCAGCCTCCCAAAGGCGCGGGATTACAGGCTGAGCCACCGAGCCCGGCCCAACAACCCAATTTTAATTGAGGCTTATAGAGGTTAAGTAACTCACTCAAAGTCATACAATGATTAAGTGGTGAAACAAGGGTCGTGGCTCAGAAAGGTCTGAATCTAACATCTATACCAACCTATTTCTTAGAGATACAAATCTAAGAAATGTAAGAAATTATAAACTTGAAATTTCTGTGATCTGGAATTGTATATTACTTTAATATTTCAGCAGATGACTGTCTACTATGTTAAGGGATATGATTTTATCCTTTGCAAATGTAGTCACAGTTCCATCAATTTTTTTAGCTTTGCTTGTGGCCTGTTTCTTCTCAGGAAACAGGTAAACCCACCGTGTTCAACACTGCCCATTAGAACAAAGATTTATTTGATCTGTTCTTATGGTTTCTTCTACATTTCAATCCCTGCCCTCTAAGGGGAGAACAATAATTAGTTAATTATGTGCCTCATAGTTTCCAAGTATCATTTTGTCTTAGACTTATTAAGTAGCTGCTCCAAGTTGACATAATTA
>NW_007050330.1:0-470 GCF_000164805.1 Carlito syrichta
TTGATGAGGTGTGCCCCGCCCTTCCCCAGGCAGGTTCCCACTCCTGCCAATCTTGCCTTCCCACCCCTTACCCCAACCCCCACCTCCGCATTTTCCCACAACTGTCAATCTTTTGGACAAAACAGTTGTCTTAAGAATATACACTGAGCCCATGGGTTCGAGACCCGCCTGGGCAGCGAGACCTCATCTCTACAATAAATCAAAAAATCACCCGGGCGTGGTAGTGCATGCCTGTAATTCCGACTACTTGGAAGGCTGAGGTGGAAGGATCGCCGGAGCCCAGCAGGTCGAGGCTGCAGTGGCCGGGACTGCACTCCAGTCTGGGTGACAGAGTGAGACTCCAACTCACACAAAAACAATATTATACTCAATGTTGGAACACAACATCATCATATACAACAATATAGTTGACTTTTACATTATTTTTTAGAAGAAATTTTACTCCTTTGTTTATGGACTCTATTTCACAA
>NW_007050331.1:0-1405 GCF_000164805.1 Carlito syrichta
TGAAGGTGACTCCTTCCTCACCAGCAAAATCAAATGAATGAATCTAAGCAGTCAGTAAGATGACAGATATAGAAACTCATATCCTACTAAGCTGACTTATGGAGTCATTAAAATGGTTTACAAACCACAGATTACTAGATTCAGATGAATTTTATTTTTTAGTATTAAGAAATTTAACACAAAATCAATTCACATATAATGAAGCATTATTAAAAGCTTATCATTTAAGACAGATAAACTAAATGAAGTACTTATGCTTATTTACAAGCCATGTATAGGATAATGAAAGGAATGTCAGGATAGCTAACTATTTTCAGCAAGATCAAGGTTTTGAACAAAAGAAAGAAACAGTAATTGTGGTCATAAAGTCAATACTGAGAGTAATAGTGGTCTGCATTCTAATTTCTATCACAGACTTTAAAGATTAGGAAAAGGCTTCTCTTAAAAAAAAAATTCCATGAGAGATACAGCTTTCAAACATATTCCATATTAAGATTTATGATTTGTGACATTCAATCAGGCTATATTAATGCATAAGTAATTTACTAGAAATATACCACAGTTTTGTAAGATACAGCAGTTCTTTCAAACAGGAGTCACAGGCCACATCTAGTAAATTATTGATTTAATATACCACAACGTTCTTCTGTGACCTGCAAAAAGTCATCACTTTTGAATGTTCCTAACTTGCTTTCTGTGAATAATTTATACATTGCACAGTAGTCTTCATTATAGAGTATATTTGATAATAAATTATACATTACACAAATGAAGAAGCAGATGTGAAATTTAAAGTAGTTTAAGACTATGTTGTGTGTATTATAATGTCTTTAAGATTCAAGTAGTAATTCTTCTACACAAATGTTTTGAGATTCTTCTAATTCATTCAGTGGTAAGGTATTTCTAGTTCTTCCTCTTCAGTCCTTCTCCATCCCACACACACAACCCTGCTCAAACCACAGGAAGAAAATCTTTTCATTGGATGACTAGGCTGTAATCTCAGAGTCTGATTTCTCTAGAAATATCACATCTGTTTGCTGCATCACTGTATGCTTAATTTGGGGGGTAAAACAAGAATATATGTAGTATAGTTGGATCACAGTCACATTTTTCTTATACATATCAAATCATAAAAATTCAGGCCACAGTATTTTTAAAAAGTTAACAAATAGGAAAAGAAATAACAAGAAAAAGAAATAAGAAATTAGTCTGTGTGGACGATTTTACTCACTAAATAAGGGTATTCCCCAGACTATACTAACATAGATCTGCTACTATAAATCGATAGACATGATTGCTATTCCCTCAGTGGAGCTCAGTCTCCATATAGGTTTCATATTGCAAACATCTTACCATTGACTATATTTCTAAAATTTAAGAAACTTATCTTTTGTGTACTATGCCC
>NW_007050332.1:0-1242 GCF_000164805.1 Carlito syrichta
CTCCAGAGTCCTTGCTTAATATTGTGTAAATGAAAGAAAACGAGCCGGGCTCCGTGACTCAGCCTGTAATTCCAGCGCTTTGGGAGGCTGAGGTGAGTGGATTGCCTGAGCCCGCGGGTTCAAGACCCACCTGGGCAACTTGACGAGACCTCATCTCTACAATAAATCAAAAAAATTGCCGGGTGTGGTAGTGCGCACCTGTAATTCCAGCTACTTGGAAGGCTGGGGTGGAAGTATCACTGGAACTCAACAGGCCAAGCTGTGGTGGCCGGGAGTGGCCACTGCACTCCAGTCCGGGTGACAGAGTGAGACTCCAACTCAAAAAGAAAGAAGAAGCAAATTAAAATACCTCGTGAGCAGCTCTAAATGGCCGATATTCCTGAAAATGGCCAACATATCTATATTTCACAATAGAAATGCAGGTCTCCTCAAGTAGGTTTCTGTGACTCAGTGTTTCATCTCATGCCTAATTTTTATTGCAAGAACTTTCTCTCTCTTTGCCATTGGCTTTAGTGAGGTGGCTATATGGTCCTTGCAAATTTCATTAATCTAGGGGTGTCACTGAGCCCTGTCAATAACTGAGTTCTTAGTCTATGTGACTGTAGAAACAACAGATCTCTTAGCTCAGCCACTGAGTTGGGGTTCAGTGAACACTTGTAGAATTTGCTCATCGTTTTAATTTTTTTGAGTCAAAGTCTCACTCTGTCACCCAGGCTGGAGTGCAGTGGCACAATCCCAGCCTCAACATGCTGGGCTCAAGTGATCCTTCTGCCTCAGCCTTCCAAGTATCTGGAACCACAGGCCTGCACTACCATGCCTGTTTTTTTTTTTCATTGTATAGATTAGGTATTGCCAAGTTGTCCAGGTTGGTTTCAAACCCCTAGGCTCTGGCAGTCTTCTCACCTCCACCTCCCAAAATGCTGGGATTACAAATGTGAATCACCATGTCCAGCAGCTCATGAATTTTACCAATGGCAAAGGCTTTCTTTACACAGCCTGGTGTGTGTGACTCCTCCTAAAAGACAACCTCTTCATACTCCTGCTTATGTTTTGTATTGCACATGTGATTTTCAATTGCAGCTGTGGATGATGATCACTTTATGAATAAAAGCCAAGTGCGGCACTGATGTCTTGTATTAACTCTTTGATGACTTCTGCCAGGATTTAAGTGAGATTCACCTGCTCTTACATCATAAGATCTGTTGGGGATCTCTGCACATTGTGTTAGCAACTTTCAAGACA
>NW_007050333.1:0-800 GCF_000164805.1 Carlito syrichta
TCGCGAATACCAGGACCTGCAGACAGATTTTGAATCACAGCTCTCCCCTTAAGCACATCTTAAAACTGCAAAAAGGACCACCTCCAACCTACAGTGCAACTTCAGAATTGAACAAAGTAAGAGGACATACATAAAGAATAGGAGATTGAACAAACAGAAGTAAAACCAATCCCTTTACCCCTGAATAACAAAATTAAAGAAGATGGTGACGTGGAGGGAAGGAAAAAGTAGGGAGGGGGAAAAACCACACAAATGAAGAAAAACCAAAAGAAGAATATAGGTCTTACACACAACCCTGGGAAATCAGACACTAAGAAAACAGATTCTGGAAAACAGACAATGAAGAGTCCCCAGAATGACTGGTTACATGCAACAAACCCAGACATCAAGACATTAATGGAGAGAATTAAAAAAATTGAGGAGAGACAAGAGGAAAATAGGAAGGAGCTGATGTCAGAAATGACAGCAGTAAAGGATACTGTGATGGAAATGAACAACAGACTAATAAGCATGGAAAGCAGAATCAGCCAAGCAGAAGAAAAATCTCAGAGCTCGAAGACCAAAACACAAAACTAACCCAAACTGTCAAAAGCATAGAAAAGAAGCTCAAAAAGACAGAACAAAACCTGCAAGAGATGAATGATCACTTCAAGAGACCCAACCTAAGAGTAATAACGCTTCCTGAGGCAGAAAGAGAAACAGAAGCCACACTGTAACAAACATTTCATGAAATCATTCAAGATACTTCCCTCATCTCATTAAAGGATGAAAAAATTGAAACACAAGAGATTCAGAGAATC
>NW_007050334.1:0-755 GCF_000164805.1 Carlito syrichta
TTCTTTTTATTTTTATTTATTTATTTATTTATTTTTGAGTTGGAGTCTCACTCTGTCGCCCAGACTGGAGTGCGGTGGCCGCTCCAGGCCACCGCAGCCTCGACCTGCTGGGCTGCGGCGATCCTTCCGCCTCAGCCTTCCGAGTAGCCGGAACTACAGGCGCACGCTACCACGCTCAGCTAATTTTTTTTTGATTTATTGTAGAGATGAGGTCTCACCATTTGCCCAGGCAGGTCTCGAATCCGAGGGCTCAGGCGATCCACTCACCTCAGCCTCCCAAGGTGCGGGATTACAGGCTGAGCCACCGAGCCCATCTATAGAAGCCAATTTTTATGCCTCGTGTTAAACAATAATGATATGAAAAGCAAAATAATATGTAATATTGATGTTAAAGTGACGCTGATGGTTCCTAGTCTTTAACGAGTATGACTGTCCCAAACCATGTCCCATCTAGAGGTACCTAGCCCATCACAGACCTCAGCACAACTATTGGGGGACCCACCCAGACTGGTCTTGTGTTAGAGAACATAAATCTGTGTGGAGGATGCAGGGGACAGCGAGGACCCCTTCCATCTCTGCCCCAGAGTCCAGGAATTGTCAGTGTCCCCCTACGAGAGCCCTAGGACAGTGCTGTGAAAATCAAGGGGTGGTCATTTTATGCCTCAGTCTAGAGGCAGGCCAACCATGGGGGCTTTTGTAGGAAGAAATTCCACAACTGAAGTGCCCTTTTCAATGCTGACCCCATTACCCTGCTG
>NW_007050335.1:0-445 GCF_000164805.1 Carlito syrichta
ATGCCTTGCCTCTCGTCCCTCACGGAGACTGACACAGCCCACCCATACTGGTTCACACAGGCATCTGAAGATGGTATTACCATTACCCCTGGCATTGTTATTTGTCAAGACTTCTTATATTCCTTCTCACATTCTTTCTGTATAAATCCCCAAACCTTAGGAGCAATTTTATTCATAGACTAGAAATTCTAAAGGAAAACTAAAGGCCTGAATTATTTAACTGAAAGTCAGAGAGTCCTAGGACCCATGTATGATGATTTTTGGTAATTTGGTATTTAAGCAAGAGAAGAAGTTCAAAGGAAATATCCAAAGGAGGCCATTTGGTCATTGTAATTCATACTCAGCAGATTTGTTTTAATTGAAGAACTGAAAAATGAGAGCCAGGGAGCAACAGATAGAAGCGAAGACTCTCCAGATAGCAAATATTCAAAAGAATGAAGAATTT
>NW_007050336.1:0-543 GCF_000164805.1 Carlito syrichta
GAGAGAGAGAGAGAAAGAAAAAAGTTACCAGACCACATTAGAGTCCCGCTTTGTAAGAAGACTTAAAGAATATAGTCTGAAGTACTTAGAAGGTCGAGGCAGAAGGATCATTGAGCCCAGGAGATTGAGGTCAGCCTGGGGAACATAGCAAGATCTTCTCTGTAAAAAAATAAAATAAAACAATAAAATAAGAATGTGAACACCAAAATGTTTCCTTTTTTCTTGTCCCTTTTTGCAGTGTCTTTGTTTTCTAAAATGACCACATATTATTATTTTTTTAAATGCACTGGAAGAAGACTGGGGCTATTAATCTATAGTAAAGACAATTTTGAAATAGGAGTTTCAGAAATGTTCTGGGCAGCAAAGTGAGAATGTGATCCACCCAGGGACTGCTATGAGCGGTAAATGTAGATTTAAATGCATTAGGTCTGAAATGTTGGACTAAATATTGGTCACTTTGTTTCAGTCACATAGACTTGGTTTTCTTTTTTTTTTTTTTTTTTTGAGTCGGAGTCTCACTCTGTCGCCCAGACTGGAGTGCAG
>NW_007050337.1:0-599 GCF_000164805.1 Carlito syrichta
CACCAAAGACATGTCAAAAAGCTCAGCCTCATTAGTCATCCAAAAATGCAAATGAAAACTACATTGAGAGGCCACCTAAGTTCGGTCGGGATGGCTATCATCCATAACTCCACAAACAACAGATGCTGACGAGGAAATGACAAACAGGGAACACTTCTACACTGCTCGCGGGAGTGTAAATCAGTACTAGCTCTGTGGATAAACATTGGGTGATTCCTAGACGATCTAAAAATCGACCCTGCCCTCCTCCTACTGTGAATATATCAGGAAGAATGAAATCCCTCTATAAAGGAGATATTTGCACATGTATGTTTATCGCCACATGGTTCGCAGTAGCAAGAACATGGAACCCGCCATATTGCCCATCTAAAGAGGACTGGATTAAAAATATGTGGTACGTAGGAACAATGCAATATTATGCAGTCAAAACGAGAACAAAATCACGATGTTCACGGAAACCTGGATGGAGTTAGTGTCTATCCTCCTGGGTGACCTTTCACAGAAGCAAAAACTGAGTATCACATGTACTCACTCATAAGTGGACCTTGAACGACCATCTTAATAAAAAAAAAAGATTTTCAGAGTTGGTAAATCGGAGG
>NW_007050338.1:0-787 GCF_000164805.1 Carlito syrichta
TGGGAAACAAATTTTCAGGCGAATGGAACACAAAAGAAAGGAGGAGTCGCGATCCTAATTTCAGACAAAATACCATTTAAGCTATCAAAAATTAAAAAAGATACAGAGGGCCACTACATAATGATAAAAGGTTCACTCCATCAACAAGAAATATCTATCCTAAACATATATGCACCCAACATAGGCGCACCAACATTCATAAAGCAACTTCTAGGAAAACTAAAGAAAGAGATTGACTCTAACACCATAATAACTGGGGACTTTAATACACCACTCACAACCTTAGACAGATCATCAGGACAAAAAATCAGCAAGGAGATCCGGAACCTCAATGAGACTCTGGACCAAATGAACTTAATTGATACCTATAGAACACTTCATCCAAAGACCACAGAATACACATTCTACTCATCACCACATGGAACATATTCTAAGATCGACCACATAATTGGACACAAATCAAGTATAAGCAAATTTAAAAGGACTGAAATTCTACATGCACCTTCTCAGACCACAGTGGAATAAAAATAAACATTGACACCAACAAAGTCCCCCCAAAACCCACAAAGACATGGACACTAAACAGCATGATGCTAAATAACTCCTGGGTCAATGATGACATCAAAATAGAGATCAAAAGATACCTGGAAACAAATGAAAATAAAGAAACATCTTACCAAAATCTCTGGGATGCCTTAAAAGCTGTAATAGGAGGGGAATTTATATCCCTGCAAACACATATGAGAAAATGGAAGGAACAGAAATTGACAACCTAACAAGCCACCTA
>NW_007050339.1:0-411 GCF_000164805.1 Carlito syrichta
AATTGCCCCTGATCTGCTGTGAAGGACAGTTCAGATTAACCTTCCTTCAGCAGTTTTGTCTATGTCTTTATCAAGCTTGTTTCTCCCGGTTCGGTGTTGTTACCTTGAATCGCCAGCAGGTGGTCCTAACTCATCTGCTCGCCCCAGAGTGGGTGGGGCCAGACAGGAACAAGATGGCTGCCTGCCTCCGAGCAGGCAACAGGAGCCCCACCCGGACGGGCTGGACAGTCTCAGACGCAGGATAGGTGGCAGCGATCCCAGCAGATCTTCCCTGAAGCGGTTCATTGTGGATCTCCTCGGGCCACGTGGTGCGATATGCTACCCCTCCCAGAGGCCTTGGTTTTTTTTTGCGCCGGTGACAGCAGCGGCAGTGGCGGTGGGGGGAGGGGCGGCAGCAGCGACGGCGGCCAC
>NW_007050340.1:0-708 GCF_000164805.1 Carlito syrichta
GGTGAGCCATGATCTGCCACTTTGTGCAACAGTGAGACCTGAAACGGACTCCCAGCAAAAAGACTGAAACTGGTCGGGCGAGGTGGGTCACACCTATAATCCCAGCACTTTGGGAGGTTGAAGTGAGAGGACTGCCTGAGCTCAGGGGTTCGATACCAGCCTGGGCAACTTGTATTGTAGAGACCCCATCTCTACAATAAATTTTTAAAAAATCAACCAGGCATGGTGACACATGCCTGTAGTTTCAACTACTTGGAAGGATTCCCTGAGCCCAGCAGGTGAAGGCTGTGATGGCTAGGAGTGTTTCACTGTCCTCCAGGCTGGGTGACAGAGTGAGATTCCAACTTAAAAAACAACAACAAAAAACGACTGAAACTAACAAGTGTTAGCAAGGATATGGAGAAATTGGAATCCTTGTGCACTGTTGATGGGAATGTAAACTAACGCAGTTACTATGTAAAACAATATAGCAGTTCATCAAATAATTGAAAACTGAATTACCATATGATCCAGCAATTCCACTTCTGGGTATATACCTAAAAGAACCCATATGCATAGCAGCCCATTAGTCACAATAGCCAAACCAGTGGAAGCAACCCAGTGTCCACTAACAGATGAATTACATAAAAGGGAATATTATTGAACCTTAGAAAAGAAGAAATTGGCACATGCATGAATGAACCCAAAGGACATTATGCCACGTGAAAT
>NW_007050341.1:0-813 GCF_000164805.1 Carlito syrichta
CCCTCCAGGGATTTTCCCTCGCAAGTTTTCCATGCTGTGCCTTCAGCAGTTCATCAATTAGAGCTCAGGTTTTCCTACCTTAGTGCTGGCTCCTGTGGAGGTTTCAATCCTTGGGTTTCTGCTTCAGAAAGCTGTGATATCTGCATTCTGCAGTCTGTCTCTTCAAGTTCTGGAGCAGTGGTTTTCCCTGAAATCTCAACTCTCTGAAGGATCTAAGAAGAGTTGCCCATTTTCTGTTTGTTCAGCTTTTTACTTATTATTAGGATAGAATATCTACTCCAAGCTCGTTGCCTGTGGTGCAGGGAAACTGGAAATCATTCTCATCTTTTAAGTTCAATTCCCCTCCATAGCTGAGTAAATATGAACCATTCTGGGAGGTGGAGGAATGGGCAATGGAGAAAGCATGACCAGAAAAGAAAAGGGTGTATAGGTGTGCTCTGAATGTGAGGGTCTCAGAGACAGTGGGACATGATAAAGAGAGCCACCGGAGTGCACAGTCTGCCCTGGCCATCACTTTCTCCCTGGCTACAACAGGATGGGATTGCTTCTTAATAAATAACTAGGGAGCTCCATGGAGCTGCAGCTCTGCTTAGCTTCACTGGCATCATCAACAGTTCACTCCAGACTGGAGCTCAGGGGTCCTAACAGTCACCTTGACTTCCTCCTGGCACCCAATGAGGTACTGTTGCCTATTGGTTGAAAGTGTGGTCTCTGTGTCCAGTTCCACAATGCCACCCCATGTCTACCATGGTATCTCTGCAAAGTACTAGCCCTCTCCATGTTTCAGCTGTCTCACCTGTGCGATGGGCTTAA
>NW_007050341.1:3789-4640 GCF_000164805.1 Carlito syrichta
TTAAGTCATTTAACTAAACTTATAGATTATAGTATAGTGTTAAGTTGATAATATTAATTGTTAACAATATGGGAATCAGTGAACTTGGATTGAACCTAGAGTTAACTCAGGAAAGTTTTTTGTATTAATCAGGGTATAGAGCAAAGAGTATAATATGAATGATTCATTGAACATTATGGAAAACACTTGAACGATTTGTATTGAAATTGTGCACCTGTGACCTTAATGTAAGCACGGCAGGCATCACAGAATTTGAATTGTTTGCTTGGAAATTGCAGATCTCGTGGTGGTCTTGTGATGCATAGTTTGTAAAGCACGAAACTTGTACGCCCCCGGTGAGTGATTATCACATTGCTGGAGGGTATAGAAAATGGTATATAAGTTGGAAAATGTTTGAATAAAATCGGCTCCAGTCCTGATCAGACTGTTCCCAGAAGAACTGCCTCTGAGTGGTCTTCTCGCTGTCCAGATTCTCTGGTGCGGGTCCTAACCCACCCTTGGTCAGTGCTGGTCACCGACAATGGGGCACTATGCACAACTGTTTGCTGAGATGTTGCCATCTATAGTCCTGGCCAGTGGGGCCGTTTGGAAATGTCAGAATCCTTCTAAAGGTAAAACCTGGGAGCCTCTCCATGGCCAGGATAGGAGTGATTTAGTGCATCCCCTGCAAAGGAACCCATGGATGGGCCTGCACATCTCCTGGAGGTGCCTGTCAGGTTGCCAGGAATGGCCACTGCTCTGTAGCCCAAGGTGTCACTGACTGGGGGATGTTCTCAAGTCCCAATTAGAAGATAAACACTGCCTTAGAGAAAACTCGAGATAAAAATGACTGGTCTTCCCTTAATTAAATT
>NW_007050342.1:0-524 GCF_000164805.1 Carlito syrichta
CCTCCTACTGCCAAAAGCATAATTGGGCCACTGGCAAAATGATAAGTATTGAAAGGGCACACATCCATTTTCACAGAGACAGCAAAAGTGGGTGAAGTTTCAGCTGGGAGACAAGGCATCAAGAACCAGCACCGCGTACCCATTCCAATCATTAGTTTCTCCATTCATCCTCCTTTCACACATTGACAGGCTTGTATATAAGTAAAACAACCCTGTATTTCTGCCTAGCAGAGTTGACTTTTCATGCTGTTATCGATCTACAGACAGGGTTTCTCTCTGTTGCCCAGCTTTGAGTGTAGTGGCCTATAATTTCTGGGCTGAACCTATCCTCCTCCCTCAACTTCCTGAGTACCTGAGACTGGAAGCATGTGTCACCAAACTCAGTTTTTATATATCAATTAATTAATTATCTGGTAGAGACAGGATCTTTCTACGTCACCAAGGGGGTTCTCAAACTCCTGGGCTCAAGCCACAGTCTCGACTTGTCCTCCTGAATATCTAGGTCTATAGTTGCTCACAAAGAG
>NW_007050343.1:0-1153 GCF_000164805.1 Carlito syrichta
AACGCGGCGGCGGTCCCACAGCGGTGCCATGAAGCGAGCGAGCAGGCAACCGAGTGCGTCGGCTCCTCCCCGCTTCTTTCGCCTGCTCGCTGTCCAGCAACCTCGAGTGCCCTCTCACAGTAGCCTTGGCCGCCCCATCGGTGCCTGGGTCGCTCGAACTTCCTAGCGATGATCTCATCCCCGCTGGACCAATCAGTATGCCCTCCCCAGCCTGGGCCTCTCGGGAACACCCAGCCCTTCCGCGACCTCGAGCCAATCAAAAGGGTGCGTGGGCGGGTCTAGGAGAGGGGCGTGGCCCACGCCACAGCCTAAGTTCGCAGCGCAAGCTCCGACCGGTCTCAACCGCCGGGCGTTGCAGACCCGGAGCTCAAAGGATGAGCGGAGTTGTACAATGCCCCAGCCGCCTGGCCCTCTTGCTTTGGACAGCAGCCCAGCCACGGAAAGTACATTTGGTGTTCTGGGAAGGCGAAGGAGCCTAGGTGTGTCAATCCTAAAAAATCTGGGACTTAGGGTTGCAGTTCACCGCAGCTCGCGCTGCACTGCTGGACAACCGATCTCGCACTCAAAATACAGACCCCGCCCTGGAGGACTCCGAGGGTCCCGAGCGAACGCCCGCTCCTCTTTCAGCCATGCAGAAAATGTTTGCCTCTTAAAATCACCAGCTCTTCTTGCCTGCAGTCTTCCCGCCCGCTGCAGTCCGTACCGTTCATGACCACTCCTGCTCAAAGCCCGCCCACGACTGCCCCCGCCGAAGGAGCTCACGTCCTTATAGAATTTCAACCGTCTGTTATTTTCCTGCTCCACATCTAGCATAATTTTACATAATTCTGTCTACTGTCATCCTTCGCCACACAATGAGGTCCACCAGTGCATGTGCCACCGCAGTTTTCTTTGCTGTTGCATCCCGTCACCTGGTGTTTCATGGATATTGAGCGTTTGCCATGTGCTGCATATGCTACGATGATTGATACAAATATTTGTGGAGTACATGACTGAATCCTTTTCCTTGGCCCTTTCCACCTCCCATGGCAGTGCGTTGCTCTGTCGTCCCTGGGTCCGACCACAGGACTCGAGTCTGGCAGCTCACTAACTGCAGTGGACAGACTGGGTCCAGCGCTGACCTGTAAACTCCTATAGTACAGCGACTGTCTGA
>NW_007050344.1:0-826 GCF_000164805.1 Carlito syrichta
GAGCCCGTCGGGTCAAGGCTGCGGTGGTCGGGAGTGGCCACTGCACTCCAGTCTGGGCGACAGAGTGAGACTCCATCTCAAAAATAAATAAATGAAAATAAAATAAAAATAAAATAAAAAATAAATAAAACTCTATTTGCAAAACTATATAAGCAAGGCTCGCGAGCTGGTAAAGATTGCTAAAATTATGCTTATGTGCATCTTTGGGCTGACCTCAAATCACAAGTCAATGTTTTTTCAATTGCTAAGGATACCTGATTATTACCTAAAATCATAATGCAACTAGCACAGGGAGAAAACGTTAAAAACGGTACCAACACCTTCTCCCATCTCAAGGTTTGTCACTCCTGAAAAAATTATTTCTAAAATACAAAGACAAAAGACAAGGCAACAGTAAGTTAACAATTAGAAATTGTTTTGCATTTTAGCAGCTACCAGTACCATTCAGCTTTACTTTGCAGAAGCCCTAACAGTTTATTTAGAATGTATTATGCAAAAGAATTGACACTATGCAAAAGATTCACACAGATTTCCTTTAATTAATAAACCTCCTCCCTGATTTTTAATACAATATGATTTATCACATTTCAATTTACTTAAAACCTTCAGTAATCCTGCTGTGGCATACAAGGATTTGTGCCTGTTTTCTTCCAACAATGAGGTAAATTTGCCATTAAAGAATTTCCCCCCAAAGGTCACCTGTAACTACCTAAAATAAAACATGAAAGAAAAACCAACCAATAAACCGATGTTCATTTTCTGTGTGAAAGTATCTAACTTCAAGCAAATAAATCAGCCATATTACCAATCACAAAGTTATCAAAAT
>NW_007050345.1:0-764 GCF_000164805.1 Carlito syrichta
CACGGAAGAATAAAGAATCTTGATTACAGGAGGCCTCCATCCCAAAAACCAACAGACGGTCTTTCTAGGAGATAACAACCATTCAGGTTTTGGGAGTAGGATTCTGGATAATGGGAGTCCTCAAATTCAAGCAACTGCACTGTCTATTGCTAAAGGAGATTAAGGAATCTGGTTTACATGTGTCCTCCATCCCAATAAAATTTCAGGGTTTCTTTCTAAGGGCTAAACACGCATTTGGGTTTTTGAAGCATGAACTAGAGAAATGAAATGCTCATATACAACCAAATGCACTGACTCTTCCTAAGAAAGTATAAGGAATGTGGGTGACATGTTTTCTCAATCTCCAAAAAAGTATACGGCATCCCCCTAAGATCTAAACAAGAATCAAGCTTTTGACTCACATATCTGTGAACAGGAGTACTCATATACAGGTAACTGCACGCCTGTTGCTAAAAATAAGAAATCTGTGTTATACGAGCCTTCAGTCCTGAAAATCTACAGGGCATCTTGCTGACGGCTAAAGAAGAATCAGGTATTCGAGGCATGAATGTGGGTAATAGCAAACCTCATATACAGGAAACTACATGGCCTCTTGCTAATAAAAGAGAAGAAATCTGTTTTCCACGGTTCCTCTATCAAAAAATCTACATGACTTCTTACTATGGCTAAACAAGAATCACGGTTTTGAAACGGGAATCAAGGGAAAGAGAGTCTTCACATGCAGGACACTACATGACTCCACTAAGTACGAATAAAGGATCATT
>NW_007050346.1:0-653 GCF_000164805.1 Carlito syrichta
CTCTTTATTTTACTTTATTATTTTACTTTCTGGGCATATTTTATTTTATTTCGTTTTCCTGACATATTAACTATTTTATTTTATTTTATTTTCATGACATGTTGACTTTATTTTATCTTGTTTGTTTTATCTTATTTTCTGGGCATGTTTGATTTTCTTTTATTTTCCTGACACGTGAACTGTTTTCTTTTATGATTTTTTTCTCGGACCTGTGAACTTTATTTTATTCCATTTATTTTATTCTCTTTATTTTTATTTTATTTCATTTATTTTATTTTCTTTATTTTATCTTATTTTCTGGGCATGTTTGGTTTTCTTTGATTTTCCTGACATGGGAACTGTTTTACTGTATAATTTTTTTTCTCGGACCTGTTAATTTTATTTTATTTCAATTATTTTATTTTCTTTATTTTTATTTTATTTCATTTATTTTATCTTGTTTATTTTATCTTATTTTCTGGGCATGTTTGGTTTTCTTTGATTTTCCTGACATGGGAACGGTTTTATTGTATTATTTTTTTTCTCGGACCTGTGAACTTTATTTTATTTCATTTCCTTTATTTTCTTTATTTTATTTTACTTTCTGGGCATGTTGGGTTTTACTTTCCGGCATTTTCCTGACGTGTGACCTGGATTTTACCTTTTTTTTTTTT
>NW_007050347.1:0-761 GCF_000164805.1 Carlito syrichta
TTTTCTCATCAGATTATATTTGAAAAAGCAAAAAGAGCACTGATAATTTATGGAGTAAACTGTTTTTAGAGATATACAAAATGGTTACATCAGATATTCCTAACTAACCCACTTATGAAAAGGAAAGAGCGAAGTGATTTTTAGTATAATATTTTCAAGTATTTTTGGAAAACTAAGGAATGCAGTGATATAGGTTGGTTGCTTCTAATGTCACTGGTCAAAATGGTGAGAGAAAGGATTAGCAGAGGAATCAAATTCCCAGATCAAGGACGGAAATTGTTGATAATCAAAATCTTGACCTAATCCTGCAATTGACCTCATTACAATAAAAGTTGAACTCCCAGCCTTGCATGATTGGAAAAAAATGAAATTGCACAAGTTGTAATGGGGATGTATGAGAAGACACTGATGAAGCTGGGGATGTTAAATCCCTAATTTCTCATGAGTCTTTGCCATTGGAAGAGACCTTTCTACCCCCAGTGGTAGTAGCCTCTCCATCCCAAATAAAAGTGGTATCTTCTACCCCAAAATGTGGACTTCCTACCTCTAATGACAGTGACTACTTACCCCCAATGGCAGGCACCCACTACAGTGGTATCCATCTGAGGGGATTAACCCAGTGTTGCCCAAAGAAACAGTCACAGCCTCCCCTGAAGCAGTTATCACGCAAAGCACTGCTAATTTTCCACAGGATCCACCACCACTATACCCCTGTTTCCAGATGCACAAAGAAACTTAAATTTCAGCAGGCTCCTAAAGGA
>NW_007050348.1:0-707 GCF_000164805.1 Carlito syrichta
GGCCGGCTAGTAGGCTGACCAGTTAGCTGACTTTACTAGTCGGCCTGCGAGTGAGCTGACAGGTGAGATGACTTAACTAGTCGGCCAGTGAGTGAGCAGACTTGTCAGCTGACTTAACTAGTCGTCTGGCAAGTGGGCCAACTTGTCAGCTGCTTAAGTCATCAACCGGTGAGCTAGGCGACCGGTGAGTTCATTTAACTAGTTGGATGGTGAGAAAGCCAACTAGTTAACCTATTGGCCTGCTAGCCAGCTGACAAGTTAGTTGACCTGTTGGCTGGTGGAAGTGCTGAGTAGTTTGCTGACTGGTTGGCAGGCGAGTGAGCCGACTAGTTAGCTGACCTGATGGAAAGCAAACTATCCTACTAGTTAGTTGATGAACTAGCTGAGTTGCTAGTCAGCTAGTTAGTGAAGTAACTAGGTGATTTGCTAGCTGACATAACTAGCTAACAACACTAGCTAAACTTGTGGCTAGCAAGCTGACTTAACTAGCTAGCTACCAAGCTAGACAGCTGGGAAGCAAGCTGAGTTAACTAACTGACTTAAACAGCTAGCCAGCTGGCTAGTCAACTGACTTAACTGGTTCACTAACTAGCTAGCCAGCTGCCAAGCCAGATGTCTTAACTATCTGACTTAATAGCTGGCCTGCTTGCTAGTCAGCTGAATTAATTAGCTTGCTATATAGCTAGCCAGCTGGCTAGACAGCTGAC
>NW_007050348.1:2297-2683 GCF_000164805.1 Carlito syrichta
AACCAGCTGGCTATATTGCGGACTCAACTAGCTGACTTAACTAATTAGCCATCTTTCTAGCAAGCTGACTTAATTAGTTGACATCACTAGGTAGCCAGATGGCTAGCCAGCTGAATTAACTAGCTAACTACCTGGCTAACCAGTTGGCTAGCCACTTGAACTAACTAGCTGACTTAACCAGGTAGCTAGCTGGCTAACCAGCTGACTCAACCAGCTGACTTTACTAGTTAGCCAGCTGGCTAGCCAGCTGACTTAACTTACTGGAATCACTAGCTAACCAGGTTGCTAGCCAGCTGATTTATCTAGCTAGCTACCTATGTATCCCGCTGGGTTTCTGCTGACTAAACTACCTAGATACCCAGCTAACCAGCTGGCTAGCAAGTTGA
>NW_007050348.1:3992-4855 GCF_000164805.1 Carlito syrichta
CCATTAGTTAACTAGCTAACTACCTGACTCAACCTGCTGACTTAACTCGATATCTAATTAGCTTGCGCTGTCTTTACCATCTGACTTAATTAGAAAACTGACTTAACTAGCTGACTTAGCTAGTTGACTTAACTACTTAGCTAGCTGACTTCACTGGCTGACTAAACTAGTTATCTAGCTGACTTAATTACCTGAATTAAATAGTTAACAAACTATATAACTAGCTGAATACCTAGCTGACTTAAGTAATTAGCTAACTAGTTAGGTAGCAGACATAACACCTGCTTAAATACTTAGCTAAATAGTGAGCTAGCTGACTTAGCTAGCTGACTTTACTAGCTAGCTGGTTAGCTAGCTGAATTAGCTAGCTGACATAACTAGTTGGCTAACAAGATAGCTAGCTGACTTAATGAGTTGGTTAATGAGTTAGCTAACTGTTTGAACTAGTTGGTAAACGAGTTAATTAGCTGACTTAACTAGTTGGTTAAGGAGTTAGGTGACTTAACTTGTTGATTGACGAATTGGATAACTAGTAAGCTGGTTTAACACATTGGATGACTACTCGGGCGACTTGTTAACTGGCTTAACAAGTTGGCCAAATAGTCAGCCGAATAGTTGGCTTTTTTTAAACTAGTTGACTGATGAGTTGCTCCACTATTTGGCTTGGTAAACTACTTGGCTTGCTGGTGTACTGACCTAACAAGTTGGCCGACTAGTTAGTTGAGCTAAATTGTCGGCTGACAAGTTGGCTGACAGGACAGCCAATTGATTAGCTGACTTAGCTAGTTGGCCAGATAGTACGAAGACTGGTTAGCTGACTTATCTTGTCAGTCATTCAGTGAGCCAACAAGTGAGCTGACTTA
>NW_007050349.1:0-755 GCF_000164805.1 Carlito syrichta
GCCACCCTTTACTTTTGTTTAAGAGACAGTGAATGTGTAATTACGACCTTTTTTAAGTTAGAAAGCAGGATCTATTGAGAGGGTAGAGAAGCTCCCTCTGGGAAGAGGACCCAAAGAGGTTCCCCCTAATTACATGCTTAAAAGGATGGTAGGCAAACGAGGTTTAGCCTCTTTTTTAATTCTCCATTACATTAAATTGATTTGTAAAATCTTCCTTTTCAGTATTTATGTTGTGTTACTTAAAAGCAGTAACGATAGAGAATTTTCATTACAAGAAACATTTTTTTGTGCACCATCTTAAGAAAATTCTGTTTATTTATTTATTTTTGCCATATAAAGTAATTGCTTTTCCTCCCATCTGTCTACTAAGGGAAAAATTTTTTTAATGAGAAAGAGTAGAGCAATTATGGTAAACAAGTAACTGAATTCCAAGATTGTTGAAAAGATAGTGAAAGGGCACCCAGGCATTTTGAAAGAGTTTGAGTTCCCAAGTTGAGGCAAACTGTGTATCACTGAAAACGAATGACCAGGTTTCCACACCACTGAGAGGTGGAAAGCAGACACTGTAATATTGTTGTAATAGTTATTTATTTCTTCCTTTCTTTCTCCCCCCCCTTTTTTGTGACTTAGGAGATGTTGGTATAGAGGTTCCCCCATGAGCAGATTATATTTCCTGTCTGTCTGTTGCAGAGATTCCTGTGTATGTTTCTCATCCATTCAGGCCTCAGTTACCCTCAGGTTGTTTCCCACCAGTT
>NW_007050350.1:0-530 GCF_000164805.1 Carlito syrichta
CTAGGTGACATAACAAGATAGCCTCATGGCTAGCCAACTCCATTTACTAACTCTCAACCTATTTAGACTGCAGTCTTGCCAGTTGAGTTAACTACCTAATTACATAGCTAACTTGCTGGCCAGCGAGCTGGCTTAACTGCATGACTTAACTAGCTAGCCAGCTGGCTAGCCAGCTGATTTAACTATCTAGTTACCCTGCTTTGCAGTTGGCTAGACAACTGAATTAACTAAATGACTTAACTATTTAGCTACTTAGCTAGCCAGATGACTTAACTAGCTGACAACTAGTTAACTACCTAGCTAGCCAGCTGGCTGGGCAGCTGACTTAACTAGCTGAATTATGTAGCTAGAATGTTGGCTGGTCAACTGAATTAATTAACTGACTTAAAAAGTTAGTCAGCTGGCTAGCCAGCTGATGTAACTAGCTTGCTACCTAGCTAGCCAGCTGGGAAGCCAGCTGGATTAACTAGTTGACTTCACCTGCTAACTAACTGGCTAACTAGCTGAATCAACTAGCTGACTTAACTAGC
>NW_007050351.1:0-14065 GCF_000164805.1 Carlito syrichta
CCTGGAGGGCCCTGTGGGAGATCCCCGAGTGGCCAACCCTCTGAACTGAGGCCTGGGCTGCTATCTTTCTCCCTTTCTTTTCTCAGTATTGGGGGCCGCCTCCTACCAGGGTCTTCCCTAGACAGCCTCAGTATTGGGTATTTAAATCCTGTTACAGGACAGAGGCCTAGCTCTGGCTCCCCTCAGAAGCTAGGAAAGGACCTGTTCTCAGTGCCCAACTCAACAGCAGCTTTCACCCCAGCTCTTATCTTTCCCTGGGTGCCCCAACCTGGCCTTGGAGGACATTCCCCCTAGGCCTCATTCAGCTCCCTTCTACCTTGAGTTCATTACTGTTGATCGGCTGGAAGACAGCTGTGGCTACTGCTGCCTGTGGCCTCTCGCCTTCTCCATTCCATCCTTACATAGGTAATTACACAGAACTCTCCGCCCTAGCCCCTTTGTGGCAATCTTGCTGGTTGAGACCGTGTCTTGTCCCTTCTCAAGTCTCATCTGGGCAATCCTGCCTTTCCCCAGCTCCACAGCCTCCTCTGTCATCCATGAATCCTCCAGAGCTGGCCTTCTGCAGGGCAGAGCCTAGGGGAGCCCCAGCCTCCTGTCCAGGACTCTGGGTCTCATCCAGGCCATCTTGGGCAGATGCCTGGCCCTGGCATCTGCCCAAGATGACCTGGATGAGGTTGGCCAGGCATCTGCCCAAGATGGCCCTAAAGGAGGATGGAGGTTCTCTGTCTTTGGAATGAGGCTGTTCAGGTCTGCCTGACCTGGGCCTTCACTCAGAGAGGACCTCCCACTGGCTCTTCTCTGACCTTCTCTGGAGAAGTTTCTCTCTTTTTATCATTCCTCAACCTGTCTTCCCCTCCCCCATCCCTCTGTTCCCACCCAGGAGCCAGAGTGACCTGAATTGGATGGTGATACTTCTGCTTATATCCTGCTTATGGATACGTAGTGCTCAAAATGAAGTCAGGGCCCTCAGCCTGGCCTTCAGGCCCCAGGCTGCTGGTAACCCTGCCCTGCCAGCTGCTGTGCCCTTCCTCTCCCTCTGCCAGTCCTGACCAAGCTCAGTTCCTCGAATGCATCCGTCACTCAGTGAATGCCTCTAGGCCTTTGCACACACTGTTCCCTCTTCCCAGAATACACTTTTCATCTCCTAGTCCTTTCATCTTTCAGACTCCTGACCATCCTCACCCTGGGCTGGGTTGCCTGTCTCATGTCCTGTGTCTGTGGTTCCTGTGTCCTGTTAGAACACTTGTTTCATGCTATAGGATAGTTACCCATGTCCCAGTCCCTCCTGGGGCATGGGGCATAAATCCTCCTCTCCCCACAAGGGAGGGGCCATGTATGTTCTGTCCTCCTGGTAGTGGGGGTCAGGAACTTGAGAGAAACTTGGGAAGGGAGATGAGACATTGGTCCTTATCTGAAGCACCCATGAGTCAGCACAGATGGTTAAAGGGCCTGTGGTCTGTGCAGCGAATGTGGGGGGAGAAGGGCACAGTTCTGTGCCAGGACTTCTAGGCCTCATGCCCTGATGGGCTGCCCTGCTGTTGTCTGCCTCCTGCAGTTACAGCTACATGATCGACAATGTGATCCTGCTCATCACAGGCACTCTGCACCAGCGCTCCATTGCTGAGCTCGTGCCCAAGTGCCACCCGCTAGGCAGCTTCGAGCAGATGGAAGCCGTGAACATTGCTCAGACACCTGCCGAGCTCTACAATGCCATTCTGGTGGACACGCCCCTGGGTGAGCCGCTTATAGGAGATGGGCAGTGGTGTCAGCATCAGTGCCTCAGTGTGGCATCTGTGGACCTCCAAGGGGTGGGTTGGGGGCGTGACCCTGAGCCAGAAAGTAAGGTCTGCCTGTTGCTGCTTGCCTTTGTCTCCCCTTAACTTCCTTCCCCTATTTACTCCTCTTTGTCCCTTCCTCCTCCTTCTCCCTTTTTCCTGTTGCTTTTGCTGGGCCAGGCAGGCTACTCCAGCATCTGATTTGGATCATCTAAATATGTCAAGCAGACTGATTTCTTAGAGTGTAGAGAAGAGCTGAGCTCTGAAAGTGGAGTGAGAGAGAGACAGAAGTCCCTTGGAGCTCTAGGAGCTCTGACAGACTATGGCCCCAAGCTGGAACCTGAGCAGAGTCAGAGTGGCTGGCTGCCCATGAGGCAGAGGAGGGAAGCAAACAGCTTCACTTACCTCCACTGAGCAGGTTCCAGGGGCCAGGTCAGACTGTCCGGCAGGATGCAGGGTTCATGTCAGAAGCCTGTAATCGCAGCACTTTGAGAGGCCAAGGCGAGAGGATTGCCTAAGCTCTGGTGTTCGAGACCAGCCTAGGCAACTTAGTGAGACCTCGTCTCTATAATAAATAAAAAAATTAGCCAGGTGTGGTAGTGCAGGCCTGTAGTTCTAGCTATTTGGAAGGTTGAAGTGGAAGGATCACCTGTGCCCAGCAGGTCAAGGCACAGGCCGTGAGCTTGCCACTGCACTCCAGCCTGGGCAACAGAGTGAGACTCCAATTCCAAAAAAAAAAAAAAAAAAAAACCAAAAAAGCCAAGGATGGGAGGGGCATCGGGAGCTTCCTGCAGGACCCTGCCTAGGCAGTGCTGGCTCCTGCCTGCCTAGGAAGCTGAGAAAAAGGCACTTAGGTCATAACCAACTGGTGCTCTCATAGCCAGAGTCCTGGGCCAGGCCTGGAGCACTACTTCCAGGAAGATACCAGGGTTGAACCACAGGACTCTAAGCTGCACTAGGTCCTGAGCCCTACCTGCTGACCTTGTCCTCTATAGACTCTACTAGCAACTCTGAAGTAGTTCTGGGCTGTTTGTGGCTGCTTCAGTTTCTCCATCTTTAAAGGAGAGACAGACCAGTGAGTCTGCAGGCCCTCTTGGGAGATGAGAATGCTCTATCCTGTTACTGCTGCTTCTTACAGACCCACATGGCCCCCTGGGTCAATGATCCATGCCTACCCAGCTGTTGAACTCATTCTTGTCCTAAGGAGGAGGCTAGTTTTCCAAGTGTGGGCACCAGGCCTTCCTGGGGGATGCAGAGAAGTAGGCGTCAGGGCCCAAATCCATGCCTGCCCCTGGAGAAGGGAGGATGTCACGGCCTCTTATGCAAGCCTGACTTTGGCGTGGTCTGAACTTGGGTCTGCCCCAGCGATGATTAGATCATGTTATGGCTAGCCGCCTCCTTTATAAATCAATTTTAGGAGCAAGGAGGCAAGAGAAGCTCAGGTCAGTGTGCGTGGCCCAGACTATTGCTTCTGCTACTTCCAAGGCAACAGCCCAGGCTGGGGGCCCCCCAGTACCCAGCTCAAAGGGCCTTGTGGCAGGGGCCTTCTGTGCCCTGAAGAGTACTCGAACATCAGGGTTCTGATCTAGGCCACTTGCCCCCTCCTCATACCCATGTATTTCCTCCCCAGCGGCTTTTTTCCAGGACTGCATTTCAGAGCAAGACCTTGATGAGATGAACATCGAGATCATCCGCAACACACTCTACAAGGTAGTGCCCTGCACATGTGGGGGATCGGCCTTTTGGTGGGGTGGCTGTGGAACGTGGTGGGATGGTGATTTATATGAGGTACCGGGGCAGGACACAGTTACTCTAGGCTTCTGTCCTGGTGGCTTATCTGCTCACTCTCTGGCTCGTGTGATGGATGAAAGGCTGCATGGAACAGGTTCTCTATCCTTCGGTGCCTGCAGCAGGCTCAGATAACATCAGCAGGAGTGACTGGCACTCTGCTGCTTGGCCTGTTAGAGCTGGCTCCTGAATAGCTGCTCCCCCCGCCGCATCCAGGAGGGTCACAGGTCACCACTCACGCCATAACTTTTAGACCCACAGTACCTGGGATATTACCAGGTACAAGCACTTGAGCAAAGGCAACAATGTACTTAGTTATGGTTGGGGGAGGGACCCACCCAGGCATAGCTAGGGCCTCATGTCTCTTTCAGGTTCCTAAACTTGGGAGCTCGTGTCACTTCTCCCATCCACACTCGCTACCCACCTTCTGCTTCCCACCAAGCTGTAGCATAGACTGGGTGACCTCCGAGGTTAGAGGGTGGTCTTAGAATTCCCGGGTCAGTGCTGCCCTGGCCATAAGAGATTAAGAGCCAGGGACCAGTTAGGGATGTTTGGAACAGACTGTGCTCTGGCTACAGTGAGGTACTGAACCATGGTGCTGGGACCCTGGATGGGCTGTAGTGAGGAACATGGGCAGGACCCCAAGGGGGTGCTGAGGATGGCACTGGCCAAGTGACCTGCTGATGTAATCCTGAGAGCATATGTCAATTGGGTCTTTACGGTGAGGGTCCTCTCCTACCCTGGTTGGAGCTAACTGACTGACATTCAGCTGCAGCCTGACCCAAGGCTCTGCAGTCTCCCAGCAGGGGCTAGTTCAGAGCGCACTGAAGGTCTGGTGGTAGGGGAAGGGCCTTCCTGAAGGTTGTAATGGTGTAGGTAGGGGACCAGCATGTGCAGAAAAAAAGCATGGAGAAGTGGCAAGCAGTTTGCTGTGGGAGTGAACATTCTAGGTGCACAGTAGGAGAGAGATCTAGAAGGGGCAGGTACAGGATCGAGTTACCCAAGGACTTGAATACCAGACCAGAAATTTGAACTTTATCCTGTGCATAGGGTCAGCTAATAAAGGTTTCCAACAGAGCAGAGACTGCTCAGAAAACCCCCTCGGGCTGCAATGTGGAGGGCAAATTAGAGGGATGATGCCATAGGTAGGAAGGCTATTGGCTTCTTTAATCCTCAGGACCACTCTGGGATCTGGGGAAGTTTCATTATCCCCATTGGAAAATGGGGAAACTGAGGGCTTAGAGAAGTGGGGTGGGTTGCCCAAAGCCAGAATCACACCTGGCTCAGCCTGTTTGCAAAAGTGAGTACTCTCACCCACCCTACTAATGGGGAGCAGGGCAGCCAGTCAGCGGAGGGGTGTGTGTACACACATATACACACACACACTCCTAGTGCTTCCACCCACCTAACTGGCCTGTTGCCGAGTTCCCTGCCCTGAGACAGAGTGAGGGGTGCGGCTATCCCCCCAGCCTCTCCCACACTCTCACTGGGCCTGACTGGTTCTAACTGGAGTTACTGGCTAGGACTGCCCAGACACCAGCTCGTAAACATCGACCCAAGGCTGTGGGCCCTGTGCCAGGACTGCTAGCCTGTCAGGCAATGTCCCAGCCCGGTGGCCACAGATAGGAGATTAGGCGGACCCTCAGCTGCCCAGCGGGTGGGAACCATAGGCAGCTGGTGCAGCAGCCATGGGCTGGCAGACTCCAGGGAACAAGGTGGGGGTGGGGAGGTGACCATGGCACCTGGGTTTCTGGGGGATCTTGCTAGTTTCTTTAGCTGCCCTATCTTCCAGAGGAGAGTCTGGGCCTCTCCTACCAGCCTCCCTGACCCTGGGGCCCACCTCTCCAGGTATTGGTGCAGCTTGACTTAGCAAATGGGTGGGCAGCAGAACCTGGAGCCCAACACCTGACTGGTAGCTTCCCCCAAGATAGGAACTACAGGCCTCACTGAGGTAGGCCTGGGCATCCACTAGGATAAGGCTGGCCACAAGGAAGGAGGTGGGTGGGGACAGATTCCTAGAGGGACTGAAAGGTACCACCAAGCCAGACCCTCTGACTGCTGGGATCCTCTGTGTTGGGGTCCACCCTCCCCTCCAGGCTTCTTACTCCCTGCCCCATCCTAGACTTTTGTTTTTTGTGACCCCAGTGGTGACCCTCAGTCTTTGCCTGAGCCCAGCTTGCTTAGTGTTGCTAGCCAGGCCAGGCCTGGGCTTATGAACTCCTAAGTCTTCATCACATCTCTCTTGGGGCAGAAGAACCTTCGAGTACAAGTCAGCTGGTGGTTGGTGGAAAGGTCTCCACACATTGGAGGTCAAATCTCAGTGTGGAAAGCTTTCCGTAACTCTCAGCCCTTGCCTCCAACTTGGAATAGTCTCTAGCCTGTGGAGTCAGAGTTTCTGTGACCATGCCATCAGATGGTACCTGAGGGGCCTTAGTAGAGGATGTCCATTGCAAGGGAGCTCCCCACAGGGCCTGTAAGACCATCCACCTTCCTTGGTGTGGAGAGGTGTGGGGAAGGGAGCCTGGCTGGTTTGGTGAGTGAGTGATGGGAGGGACCTGGGGCTTAGGCTGACCTGTCCTTTCCTTGTGCCCAGCAGATCCAATTTGCCA
The DNA here is from genome assembly GCF_000164805.1 of Carlito syrichta. NCBI lineage: Eukaryota > Metazoa > Chordata > Mammalia > Primates > Tarsiidae > Carlito > Carlito syrichta. Next base: position 6,173 of record NW_007050351.1, read on the forward strand.
GGGCAGGAAGTGCTTGTTCCTGCCAGCAGCCCATGTGCCCAGCCATTGCACTGTGAGGCTGATGTCCATGTAGGCAATAACCATCCCTCAGCAGGAACTGACCTGACAATTTGGTTTTTGTTGTGTGATGCCTGGGGTGGGTGAGAGGAGGAGGTGTTCTGTAAAGTAGGGTGCAAAGAGGGCCAGGGGCACTTAGTCCAGGCCACTTCTGTGGCTTCTCAGGAATAACCTTCCCTCACCAGCCCATGGACACCTGGTTTTCTGAGGCTAAGGAAGGGGAAGTTTGGGGAAAAGGCAGAGCAGCCAGGCGTGGTGGCTTATACCTATAATCTCAGCACTTTGGAAGACTGAGGTGAGGATTGCCTGAGCCTACAGGTTTGAGGAAGGCAGGTGGAGGGAGAGGTCCCCTCCAAGCTTGGCCCTCTGTGGGATAAGTGGGTGGGGAAACTGCACCCTTAAGCAGTCGACCAGACACTGCCTTGTCACCCACCATGAAAGGGGCTGGGGAGGAGAACTAAGAGTGGGGGACCAGCAAGCTCTCCAGTGTTTCCCTTCTAGTGCTGAGCAAGCTCCTTTACACAGGCCTACCTGGAGTCCTTCTACAAGTTCTGTACCCTACTGGGCGGGACCACAGCTGATGCCATGTGCCCCATCCTGGAGGTGAGTTCCTCCCTGCCCTCCTGCCTGCTGGTGGCCACTAACCCTGGCCTGGGGAAAGCCCTTCCAACTGACTGGCAACTGCCTCCCTCTTTCTCTGGCTCTTGTTGCCTGTACACCGGCCCCAGTTTGAAGCAGACCGCCGCGCCTTCATCATCACCATCAACTCTTTCGGCACAGAGCTGTCCAAAGAGGACCGTGCCAAGCTTTTTCCGCACTGTGGGCGGCTCTACCCCGAGGGCCTGGCTCAGCTGGCTAGGGCTGATGACTATGAGCAGGTCAAGAACGTGGCCGATTACTACCCGGTGAGTGCCCTGGCTGGCAGGATGGTGGGTGGGCATGTTGATATCACACATCTCCACCCCACGTCCCCAGCACCTCATGCTCTTGCTTCCTACCACTCCCCTGGCCAGGAGTACAAGCTGCTCTTCGAGGGTGCGGGCAGCAATCCTGGAGACAAGACCCTGGAGGACCGATTCTTTGAGCATGAGGTGAGTGCAGGGATCTTGTAGGACCTGCCCATCAGAGGAAGGAGTTGGTGGCTGAGGCCTGACTCTGTGACCGTGGCCACCTGTACACATCTGCCTTTATCCACAGGTGAAACTGAACAAGTTGGCCTTCCTGAACCAGTTCCACTTTGGTGTCTTCTATGCCTTTGTGAAGCTCAAGGAACAGGAATGTCGCAATATTGTGTGGATTGCTGAGTGCATCGCCCAGCGCCACCGCGCCAAGATTGACAACTACATTCCTATCTTCTAGCGTGCCGGTCCAAGGCTCCCGAGTGCACTGTGTGTCTGTGGTTTGTGATGAAGCCCATGGCTTATCGGCCTGCCCTGGGGAGTAGCACACTGTCGTAGTGGCTGTCCAGCTTCCCTGACCCTAAGACTGCTCTTAGCCTGAAAAGGGGCTGGACACCTGTTCCCCCCCATTAAGGATGGACCAAGAACCCCTCCAGAGCAAGGAGGCCCCCTCAGCCCTATGTTTACAGCCGCTGACATGTCTGAGAAGCATGTGATCACTTTCATGTCCCTCTCTAGCCTGAGAACCCCTGGAGGCAGTGTGAGCCTCCTTTTCCCTCTGTGGGTCACCCCAGAGCCATGGCCCATGGGAAGAATAGTGTGTGTGTGTTCTTGGAGCAAGGGGGAAGTAGCTCTGCAGCCTCTTCCCTCAGCTCTGACTCTCTAAGACAATAAAACTGTCCTCTCCAAGCCTAGCTGTCTGCTGTCCTCTTTGGGTCGGACCCCTTGCTTTCCTCATGACTTCACCCTTGTTGAGCCACACCTACCTAAGCCCTTATCGCCCTCCCTCAGTCAGCAGCACAGATTCCTCAGGGTGGGAGGAGGAGCCACTGGAAGTTAGCTCCTTCCTCTGCTGGATACTTTGATACTGGCCCTGGAGGGCTCCCCAGCTTCTGTAATTGCTTCGTTGAGCCTTATAACTCCTTGGGATCAGGATCTCTTTCCTATTTCACTATGAAGAAACCCAGACCAGTGGGTAAATTCCCAAGGGCAACGGGGGAGGAGGATGTGTGAACCACAGAATCTACCTGGGGAGTCCAGTCGGCCAAGGGTGTCCAGAGCCCCAGTTCCCATGCTGAGCCCCAGGAGTTCCCAACCTGTCAACCTGCCACACCCTGTCACCCAGCCAACCAGGCGGTTACCTCCAAACACAGCATCTACCCCATTCTAGGAGAAATAAAAATTTGTCTTTATTTAAAAAATGGCATTCAGGAAGTAGGGTATGCAGTTTCCCTGTGGCTTGTGGAAGGAGGGGTGAGTATTGGGGCCCTAGTTCTTGAACCAGTCAAGAGACAGTTGTGATTTATCCTTCAGTTGCAGCACTGAGATACTAGTGCCGAGAAACAATCCTGAGGGGGTCCTCAACCCACCCAGTCACTCCTTAGTGTGCAGAGGCACTATCTGCAGAGTCCTGTCGAAGGCTACAGTGAAGTCTTGCGTTAAACTCTCCCTCCAGCTGAGCTGTCCAAGCTGCAGGGTAGAATATTGTGCCCAGAAGGGTCTATTTGGGCTCATAAAGCAGGAGAGAGAGGCCCAAAGGCTCACGGGGAGACCTCAGCTTCACCAAGGTCTGCACTGGTCACTGGCAGTTGGGGAGGGGGCTGGGGCCAGACTCTAGGGCAAACTCAGGGGCTCCTAATGCCCAGGGGAGGGCCAAGGGCTCATGGCACCTCCTGTGCTGAGCAGCCGGGCCGCATATGCACACGGCTCACCAATCCATCTCTGGGGAAGGGCCTGGGCTCAGGTTTGGGTCCTGGGCTCCATCCTCCAGGCGGTTGGGGCCTGGCTGACCCGGCTTCAGTGCTCGAGGCAGACAGTGACGGATGAAGAAGCACTGCAGAAAGCAGCGCCGCAGGCCCTCAGGCAGGTAGTAGTGGATGAAGTACATGAGCCACACGCCTTGGCCTGGGTAATAGCGGCGGCGTGGTTGAGCTGCCAGCAGCGCATCTGTGATGGCATCTACAACTGGGCTGAGGTCTGGCAGCGCCAAGTGTAGGGAGTGCAGGAACTGCCTGTACAAGTGCTCGATGTAGTCCTCACCATAGGCCTGCAGCAGCTCTTCAGGCAGGTTGGCCAGCAGCAGTTGCTTGCACTTCTCCCACTGACCCACGTTTGTAACTGACTCTGGGGAAGCAGAGGCAAGGTCAGAGCAGGATCAGCTAGGGGAACCAAAGCCAACCTGGTCTGTTTAACTGGGCCTCGACTCCCAGCCAAAGCCACATTCCCAGTCAAAGCCATGCCCATTTCGAACCTGACATGCCCACCCCTCATTTTCCAGCCCTAGACCCAGGCGTGCCCCAGCTCCAATGGTGACACCCACCTGTCTTGAAGCAGCCAGGCTGGATGATGCTGACCTTGATGCCCCAGGGAAGGAGTTCACAGCTGAATGTGTCCATAAGCAGTGCCATGGCCGCCTTGGAGGTCCCATAGGCCGCCAAGCATGGATATGGCATGTCTCCTGGGGACGGATTTGCTCAGCCTTGGCAAAGGGCTCTTCAAGCCCTCCCTTGCCCCGAGGTGACTGCTTTTCTGCTTCATGCTAATGGGGTTGGACACTCACCTGCTGGGCTGCCTATAGTCACGATGCGACCCCTGGAGCGCCGCAGGAGGGGCAGGAGGCCCTTGGTCAGCTCTAGCACACCAAAGAAATTCACCTCCATGCAGCTGCGGAATGCGGCCACCGGAGACAGTTCTGCATCGGCCACTATGTCATTGTGGCCTGCATTGTTGACCAGGCCCCACAGACCTGGTCACAGAACAGAGAAGGAAAGCCTCAGATCAGCTCAGCGGCAAATCTCTAGACCCTGCACCCTTCCTACCCACCCAGCCTAATGCAGATTCGCCACTGACCTGTGCTGGTGGTGTGGGCCTTGGTGAACTCCAGGACACGACTAATGTCCTCTGGCTTGGTCAGGTCCATCTGCAGCAGCCTTAGGCGAGGGGAACAGCAGGCGCGCAGCTCCAGGGCACCAGGGCTATTTAACTCCAACACGGTGGCCAGCACCGTGAAGCCCATAGAGTCAAGTTTCTTGGCTGTCTCCTTGCCAAAACCAGAGTCACAGCCTGCCCAGGGCAGGGCAGCCAGTGAACTCCCACTGTGGCCTCAACTGGCCCGAGACAACCCCAGAATCATCAGATGGGATCCGAGCCCCTGGACACTCAAGCCACCAGCAGTCAACAGCACTAACTGCTTCCCTAGGTCTGTCTCTGGCTGAGTTTGCCCCTCTAGCTGAGGTCTGATCACCAACTCCATGACAGTTGTCATTTCCCTGACTCCCCATGGCTACCCCATCAAACATGGCATACAATCCCCACTTTACAGAAGAGGAAACTAAACAATGCTAAATTGCTTCCCAAAGCCACCCGGCCAGCACACCAAAAGTCCTTCCATCTGCTCGATATCAGGCCATAGCTTGCAGACACAGTATTAGTGTACAGCCTCCCTTTCTTTCTGACTGCCCTTTGCCAGCCTTCTCCTCCCTTTACCTAGACACTGAAACAACCCCCTCTCTAGTCCTGTCCCTTCTTGCCCCCTTAAATTCATTTGCTCCCTCAGCAGCTACAGGCATCTTTCCAAAAATGACAATATCACTCTGCTGCTGAAAACCTTTCCAAGGCTGCCCGCAGTCCTCAGGATGAAGCCCAAGCTCTCTGGCTCAGGCCCTGTACAACCTGAGCTCCCTTACCCGCAACACCCCCTACTATTGTTCCAGGCTGGAGGCAAGCTGTAGGCCCAACCCCACCTCACCTCTGACCTTCCACTCTTGGAATTCCAATCAGTGTCAACAGCGGGGTGTTTTCTGAGCCTTAGACCGCTTGCCCCCAGGACAGGAATCATGATGGATGGAGAAGAGAACAGACCCGCATTTGAATTCCTTCCCACACCCACCAAGTGTGACAGAGGCCAGTTACTACTCTTGGAGGCTTAATTTCCTGTCTTTTGGTATGCAGAGAGAATCACCAGGCAGAGCCAGCTTGGGGGTCTGTGGTGCCTTGATTGTTCCCATTCTGTTCCTAGCTCCCTAGGCAGCCAGTGAGGAGAAGCGAAGGGTCAGTGAGGAAGGAGGCTCTCTGGAGCCCGCCCCCCACCCCTGCCCCCAGTGGTCCTGCCAGGGAATATAAGCTGCAAAGTGACTCTGCTTCCCTAGTCCTGGATGGCTAAGCACCAGTTCCCATCTCAGTCCCGCCTCCTCTGCTGAGGCAGAGAACAAAGCTGGGCAGGGGGCTTCAAGCTGGGCTTTGTGTGGCTACAGCCTGTGCCGAAGGGTCCTCCCCAGCAAGTCTGGCTGGGGAGAGATGAGTGAGCACTTATGCACGTGGCTCTTGCTTTGGCTCCCTCCCAGAGAAGATATACCCTCCCAGGGAAAACTAAGGCCTCCCAGACCCTCAGTTCTGTGGTTTCAGCACAGTCACTCATATTTTACACACCCTCTTGCTCACCTGCACACACTCAAATACCTGTGCATACCTGCTTGGGTGTTCTCACACGGGCTCAATCCCTACACAGATATGTCCCAAACCCAGCCGCGATATGCACACAGATATGCACATGTGTGCACATGAGGCAAGCCACGGCTGAGCTCTGTGAGTAGCCTTGGCAAGTGGTTCCCAGGGGCGCTCCCAGCAGGGGGTAGGGGGCAGCTCTGGCAGGCACGAGACAGTATTCTTGGCAGGTGGGGCAGGGCCTGGTCACCTATTTGTCTTGCAGCAAAGTGGTGAGAGAGGCAACCCCAGAGTTTTCAGGCACTGGAAAGCTTAGAGACCAGATGCTTACACAGGATGGGCTGGGATGTCTTCTTCCCCCCCTCTGCCAGCTTTGCAGCCAGGGATAGGGGGTGTCTAAGTCACCACAAAAAGCATCCCTCCTCTCACCTGCCTCTCAGGCTCAAGGCTAGGAGAGGTAACAACAGCAGCACAAAGGCCTGAGGTGAGATCTCGGGGAAGATTGCCTGGAGGGGCCACTAGCACCTGCAGGCAACCTGGATCCTGTTCAGGCAGCTCACATATTAGAAGGCAGGAGGGGATCTGCCCTGTCCCTGGTGGCAGAGCCCACAACCTAGCCCCTGCTTCATACCAAAAGGGTCTGTTGGCTTTCCTTCCTCAGACCCCTGAAACTGGGGCCCCTGAGGCTTCACATTGTACCCTGAACCTGGGTCTCTCCCATCTAGCCTGAGCCCTGTGTCATCTCCATCATCTTTGCTGATGCCCAAAACCCTCATGCCACCCTCACCCACTGACCCTGCCTCAGCAGTCCGCCTTCTTACCTGACATTCAAGGCCTCTCCCAAGGAAACAACCCCAGATCCCACCACACCCCCAAAGCCAGACTGACTGTCCCCTACCGAGGCCATGCTTATTCCTGCCTCAACCCTTTGTCCCACACTCTTTCTCTGATCCCAGATGCCTTTCATACTCCACCTATCTCCACTCATCTCCTGAGGCCCAGCTAGGAATTTCATCCTTCAGAAAGTTCTCCCAGCCCCATCTGATCATGCAGGGCCCTCTACTGGACCAAGGCTTCTGAGAGGCCAGTTTGCGGACTGTCCCCAGCCCAGGCCCAGTGCAAAGAGCCCAGAGCACCTGTCTAAAGCCATGAGGACTGGGAGAGAGACTAGTCTGCCCCTCCCCCCATACAAAGGAGCCAGTGCCCCCTGGCCTTTCTCCCCCTCCCCACTTCCGGCTGGGCCTCCAGCTCCCTTCCCCCTTCCCTCCCTCTGGTGACAGATTTATTCCTCGTTCCAGACAAAGAAAGCTCAGCCAGGCGGCCAGAGTCACCTGAGCCCAGCTCTCCAAGACCTTCTTGGGCACTGAGGGCCAGGAGGGATGGGGGTGGGGTGTTGGGTACAGACTCTGGACTGCCACCTCAGCAGTTTGGTGGTGGGTGGCTGGACTTGGGAGGCAGCAGAATGCCCAGCTGCCCCTCGTGGTGACCCCAAGCTTTTCTGAACTCCAAGGATCCCAGCCAATCCCAGCTAAGCTATTTCTCTGGCCCCAGAAAATAGGAGATGGGGTGTCCCACGTGGGAGTTTCAGGCAGAGTTTAAGGTGCTACAATCCTCCCTTCTCAGGCCCTCTACAGTCTCTCAGAGCATTGTCCCCTGCCCCAAGACTGCTCTCTTGGGGAGGGGCATGGCATCAATCCCCAAGCTCCAGGAGGCTCCCCTTTCTTAGCCACCAGTTTTCTTTGCGCACCTGCCCACTCCCTGCCTCGCTTTCTCTCCAACATTCCCCGCAGCAGCAGGTAGTTAACCCGGACTTGGGGAGGTCCCGGGCGCTTCCTTACTTGGCTCACTCCCTGCACCCAGGGCAGAACTCTCCCACTCCTGCGCCGGGGAACCCGCCTTGGCTGTGCCCATGGGAAGTCCTCTGAGTGTTCAGTCCCGCCCTCGAGCCCGAACTCCCCGCGCTCCGCGCACTCACCGGTGATGAGCACCGCGCGAGTGGCCACCGGCAGGCGCAGCGGGCGCGCCAGGCGGGACAACGCGATCCAGCCAGTGGCGGCTAGCACGGCGAGTGCGGCCGGCGGGGGTAGCAGGCGCTGGCACAGCCAGTCGAGCGCGGCCAGCAGCGCCAGCGCCGCCAGCAGCGGGCGGCCCAGACGCAGGTCTGCGCGCAGCAGCTGCAGCAGCGCGCGGGCAGCCACGAGCAGCCAGGCGCCGCCCGACGGCCACGGCCAGCGCTCCATGACTGTCGGGCCGGGCCGGGCCGGGCCGGGCCGGG
>NW_007050351.1:14251-38306 GCF_000164805.1 Carlito syrichta
GCGCCCGGGGCCGCTGAGCCTCCGCTCTCAGGTGAGCACATTCAGCTCACACTTACTCGGGACACCTGAGGACACGCACGACCCGCATCCTGGCTCTGTACACTGATTGCGGAGCACTGCGTGGAGCCAGCCCGCCCTCACCCGGTCTCTGCTGCGGCTGCCGCCGCCGCCGCCTGTCCGCACACGCGCCGCACAGCCACGCGGTGCGCGGCCGCAGGTCCCTGGCATACACGCCCTAGCGCGCTCACACCTGAGCAGCTCGCGGCCACCAAACACTCCTGCTGGAGGGGTGCAAGATGACCGCTCCGGGTTCTTGGAGTCTTTGTCCCGCCTTTCCCCTTTCCTCCAGGGCTCAGCTTTGAGTATGCACAGCCCCAAATCCTGCCACACGAATGTATGTGTGTGTGTCGGTGGATGGGAGGGGCGGTCAGAGGAAACATCAGGGGGAGTCAGCGAAGGCAGCTTCTAGGACAGGGTGGTCCCTGAGTTGCTCCCCTGAATCCTCAGGGGATATAATAAGTAGTGTGAGTCTGTACATTGTTCTGCTTTTGTGTATGAAGGTCCATGTTTGTGTGTGGCCCAGCGGCCCCCCCACCCTGCCCACCCCCGTGTCTGGCACCCTGTGCCTAGCATCTATGCCAGGGCTCAGCCAGGAACTGGGAGCTGGTGCCAGTATCTGGCTGTCAGGTTCTTTTTTTTTGTTTGTTTGTTTTTTTTGAGTTGGAGTCTCATTCTGTCGCCCAAACTGGAGTGCAGTGGCCGCTCCGGGCCACCGCAGCCTCGACCTGCTGGGCTCCGGTGATCCTTATGCCTCAGCCTTCCACGTAGCTGGAACTACAGGCGCACACTACCATGCCCGGCTAATTTTTAAATTTATTGTAGAGATGAGGTCTTGCCAAGTTGCCCAGGCGGGTCTCGAACCCGCGGGCTCGGGCAATCCACTCACCTCCACTTTCCAAAGCGCGGGATTACAGGCTGAGCAACCGAGCCCAGCTCTGGCTATCAGGTTCTATGCTGAGGAGAGGAGGTGCAGCCCACAACAGAGGGAGTCTCTGCTTCCTGTGGGCCACCAGGCCTTGCCCAGTGCCTCATCTCTGCCCTCTCTAAGTCCTGGGAGGTCACGGGCTCTTCGTCATTCCTCCTAACTCTGTTACTCATTTTATCTTTTATGTGCCCAGGCTCTGTGCCAGGACTTCATGGCAATGTCTCCGCCAAAGCTCTCTCTGCCACCTAGGCATGACCCCTTGGTGGGCCGGGGAAGTCTCTAGGAGACAGACCCACTCCAGGGGAGAGGCTGTGGGTGGAGGACCCATCTCCTGCCTAGAGCCACCCCTGTGCCTCCTCCTGTAAGTATGGATGACAGACTGCCCTCACTCTGGGAAGCAGGACTTGCCTGAGGAGGGCGTGAGTGTCTGACCTTGGGTACATGACCTCACTTGCATATGTTTGCCCTCGTGTCCATGGAACTCCATGGCTCGTCCATGATGTTTGGTTGTGTCACTCCCTATAGCCATGATCTGTGTGTGCATGTGAGTCCATTTGTGTGTTGTGTGTATTTCTGGTAACTCCCCTTTGAATTAGGTCGTTCTGCCTCTAGAAACTTAAGGAAGCATTTCTTTTCCAAACTCACTGACTCCTGAATGTATGGCCCAGGCTCAGAGGTGGACACAGCACTCTTGGCCTGGCTTTTTGATTTGAGATGTAGCTCTAGCCACTCCACCAAGAGTCTGGCTGTGGTTTCTATAGTTCATCCCATTCAGGACTTTCCTTTGGGGCTGGGAAAGAGGATAAAAGAGGAGATAGGATCCTGGGGAGCCTTCAAGGTCAAGGTCACATAGATAGTACCAGTACTTGCCAGAGCTGGAGTCAAAGATTTAGGAGGATGAAGGCAAGAAGGTAAGGTGAAGACAGACTGAGGAGCAGGGCCTTCCACTGTCTTGTGAAGGAACCATGAAGGGTCCTGACTCATCAGAAAGCCCACCATGAGGAATTGCCGTTGACTACAGAGTATAGGATGGTTAGATGAGGAAGTGGGTGTTTCCAGCTCAGCTTCTGGGAGATAGTGCCATCTCAGGCAGAGTCATCAGCTTGTGGGATTTGAGTCTTGGTGAGACTGAACGGTCTGCCATATTTTTATAGAAACTCTCCCCCATTCGTTCCACTTCCTAGGCCATGTCTCCTCCTTCCCAGGATATATGCTCCAGCTTCCTGTGGCCTTCTCAGCCGCGGACCCCTTGCCCCTAATTAGGTGGAGATGTTCTAGATGTAGAAGGTGGTTAGGGCAGTCATGACTGGGAGGAGCTGGCCCAGCCCTGTCTGAGGTCTGGTGCCAGGTGGTGCCTGCCTAGGGGCAGAGAACCAGCTTCTGCCAGAACCAGGAATCTGGTCTGGCAGGGACCTCTGGGGAAGAGAAAGGAAGGGGGGCAGAGGGCAAGAGCCTCATCAGATAAGACAGGGCCTGGAGGGGCAGAGGAATGAAGGGCTGCCAGAAGGAGCAGAGCCCCTGTGCCACCCCGCTCCTAAACCCTCAGTCCACAATCTCCCTTAGTCCTTTGTTCCACCCCCCACCCCCCTTGGTCAGAAACCTAGTTAGCTGAACGCTTAGCACACCCAGGCTCCGGAAGACCTCGTGGTGGGTCAGAAACCGGCAGGCTCGGGTCCCCTCCTACGCAGTCCAGCAGCTCACTGCCACCATCTGCTGGTCTGTTGAAGAGAATGCGGCTCTGAAGGGGATAAAAGCCAAGTGACCGCTGGATTTGAGAATGAGGACACAAGTCCGGAGTGAGGGGTGCCAAGTGGCAGTCTCCAAGGGCTCTCACACTCTGTCCTCTGATTATACTGGGGATCCTGGAGCCTAGACTCACTTGCCATCTCTTCCTCCCTCCAGGGTCCAAGTCAGAAACAGCAGAGTCCCAAGGAAACCCTGCCCTACCCTCTGTTGCATGCCTGGCACTGTCCACCCATTTCTTCCCCCGCCTGCCAGCACGATGACAGAGGGGTCCCTCTTCTTGTCAATGGCCAGTCCCTCCACTCGTGTCCTAGACCCCGTTACTTCCCGTCCTCAAAGACAGCAAACTTGTATTGAGTTCCTACAGTGTGCTAGGTCCTGTGCTGAGCACTGCAGGTATAACAACTAACCACTGGCCCCTTCCAGCAGTAAACACACTGTCTCTGGGCTCGCCCACTGGGGCCCTCAATTCTATGTTTCATTCCTCATAGTTCTTGTGTTCTCTCCTACGCTTCTCAGCCACAGTTCTCTAACGTTGTCTACAATCACCATTGCAGCTCTCTCCTCCCTGACTTAAGCCATGAATCAGCTCTCCTTCCTGACCTCGTCAAATGTAACCAGTAAATGACCTCCTAGTCGCCAAATCCCATAGACCCATCTCTTCCTTCAGCTAATGTGGTCTCATCAAAACCTCTGCCCTGCTGGCCTCTCTTTCCTGCCCCAAGCCCTGTCTCCCTTTGGTGCCGAGGAAGCCACTGCTGCTGGGGTTCCTTCTACTTCACTGCCTCTCCTTAGCCACCCGCTTGAGCTTCTCTTCCTTGTGGGTGAACCTCTGGCTATGGAGGCCTCACACTCAATCCCTCCCCCCGCCATGAGCTCATCTTCCTACTCACATGCCAGCAACTCCCCCGCTCATTTTCCAGCCAAGGCCTCCCTTTTGACTGCAGGCCCATGTGTCCAGCTGCCCCTGGACGCCTCCCTTGGACACACATAGGCCTCTCACACTCAGCACGTCCAAAGTTGGTCTCATCATCTTCCCTAGTCTGGCAACCACCCGCCCCCACAACATCCTTAACCCTCGTTGCAAGCATTGGCTTCCAAATCTCTTTTTTCTGTTCCGAGTCCTGGGTTGGGTGCAGATGCCTCACCATACCTTTTCTAGTAGGTATCATATCTCTATTTTTACATCCAAGGGAACTGAGTCTTTCAGAGGCTAAGAAAATTGCTTAAGTTCTCAAACTCAAGTCCACCTGAACTCAAAGTCTGGGCTCTTGAGAACTGTGTTAATGCAGGGCCATGTTTATCACCTGTGGCCTCTTAAACTTCATTCTGAGGGCAAGGGAGAGCTTGGAATGGTTTTGAGCAAGTGAGACCCCTATCACAATTGGCCAGGTTATGGATTTGGGGAAGAGGGGAAAAGTGGAGGCTGGGAGTCTTATTCCTGCACCCGGATAAGGGACAGGGGCAGAAGTCTGTTTACCCAGACAGCCTGAGGTGCCCTGGAGAAGCAAGGGGTCAGCCCAAGGCAGCTGAATATTCATGGTCTCCAGCACATGGCTCGTGAACATGGGAGACCTGGAGGTTGCCAAATCTCCTTCAAGTGTCCTAGTCCTAGGCGTGAACTGAAACCCCTCCTTATCAGAGGTATCCCTCCTAGGCTGGGCACCTGGAAATCAGGGCTTTCAGTTACGGAACTGAAGGAATGGTCCTCTCCAGTTACTGGGGAGAGGAACCGTGAATCGCAGGAAGCCAGAGTACCATTTGTATTTTCAAACTGTGTGGCATCCCCCTCTGAATTTCTTTTACTGCCTCCAGGATTGAAGGCAGTCGTTTAGGGCTTAGGGTCCTCGAGTTTGGGAAATACCAAGAGAGTGTGCTCTGCAGGGTTTTCTTGGGTGGAGAGCTTGGCTGACTCCGGATGAAATCCCCCTAGGATCCCTCTTGGATCCTCCAGTGTGACTCTGAGTTATTAATAACCCTCTTTTACATTCACTGTGTGTTTGCTGCATGCCAGTCCTTGTGTTCGACTTGCTTCTACTTTATTTACTACCCTCACATCATCCCTATGAAGCACAAAACTATTATCCCCTTCCTATACTTAAGGAAACAGGCTCAGAGAGAGGCTGATATGCCCTATGTAGCATAGTCATCTAGACCCTATATTCCTCATCATCAGGCTACCCTTTCCCCTGGCCTTCAGCCTAGGAGGCTGGGATTATTCAGTGGGCAATACCCAGGTAAGACTATCCACTTTTTAAAAATTTCTTCTGGATTAGAAACATGTCTTCCAACGGCAGAAGTAAGGCAACTTGATTATTAAAACTAATTCCAAAACTTGCTTCCTTACAGCTTCCGTCACCCCAATGCAGGCCTTTTCTTGGCAGAAGAACTGCAAAAGATACAAAAATTAGTTGCTGTTGGCTGGCTGGTTTAATTTATTTGCATATACATAATTCAGCCCCACCCCTGGTGGCTAATATCCCCCTAGGGAAGCTGTGGCTGTTTTCTGATTGCTGGTGGGGAGGCCTGTATGTGTTGTTTTTTTAAATAAACTGAAACCAGATGGAGGGGGATTTTGTTCACAACCTTGCCTACAATTTTCTCCAGCGAATTCCTAGAAAAGTCAACTACCTATGAGTGGTGCCTGTTCTCCGTGGAGGTCCCTCACCGCTGGTATGCAGATAGGAAGGTGAAAACAAAAGAGAAAAAGAGCTTCTGGGCCCAAGGCTTTCTGGAATGTGGGGGTCAACTCCTGGTTGAACTCAATTTTAGGTCTGCACTTACAGTTCGTGTCCTCACTCTCCTTTCCCCTCCATTGTGTTGGGGGGTGGGCAGGGGCTGGGGGTGGGGAAGGGTCTTGGGCTGGGCCTGAATCACAATCACTGGGACCAACTGCATGTTAAAAATATGAATTCTAGGCCGGGCTCAGTGGCTCAGCCTGTACTCCCGCGCCTTGGGAGGCCGAGGTGAGTGAATTGCCTCAGTCCGCGGATTCGAGACCTGCCTGGACAATTTGGCGAGACCTCATCTCTACAATAAATCAAAAATTAGCCAGGCATGGTAGTGCACGCCTGTAGTTCCAGCTACTTGGAAGGCTGAGGCGGAAGGATCGCCAGAGCCCAGCATGTCGAGGCTGCGGTGGCCAGGAGCGGCCACTGCACTCCAGTCTGGGCAGCAGAGTGAGACTCCAACACACACACACACAAAAGAATTCTAGACTCCCACATATACCCCATTTGCAGTGCTAACCTCTGGTATGAGACCCCAACTCTCTGGAGGGTTTGATTTTTGCAGTCAGTGGAGAGGTTATCCCCCTAAAGAGGCTCAAGCCACTCCTGCTTCCATCCTGGAAAGACCAGATGCTGGAGGAGGTTATCGAACTATTTTTAACCACCAGTCAGGTCCAGGGCTTTGTAATTCTCCTGGAGCCCTCATTAAGCGATTCCTTGTTCAGAGAGATGAGGCAAGTGCACCCACTGGTCACCATGCCAAGGGTTTAGCATTTTTCTTTGGAACGTGAATTGGGCATTGTTGTAGTGAAGTATGACCCAATCCCCAGGCAGGGGACAACACTTCTTTCCCAGCTCTGACCTTCATTCCTAGCTCAGAACACCTTTCTTTTGAATTCCAAGTTTTTTCAGATAATTGTGTCGGGTTACATAAGGTTTTGAGATGTGAACACTCAAAGGAAATTCCGCTGAGAGCAGGTCTGAGAGGTTTCGGCGCATAATTTGCTTTAAAGTATTCGAGGAAAAATTCAGGTGTCTCAACCCTGCACATTTTTGAAATAAAGTGAGTAAGAACAGCCAACAACTTTGCATGCATGTACCATTCCCCATAGAAATGAGCAGGCAAAAAGATTTCATGTTGGAAGGAAATACCCCTCCCCAGGGAGTATGTGCAGAGGTGAGGGGATGGGGAGGGGAAAGTCAGTTGCAAAAAGGGCAGCTTGGACCAGACTGCCATTGAAATGGAAATCCTTACAGCCCAGGATTACTTTTCCCCCTGCCCCTCTGCATCTTAGGTAACACATGTGGTAAATACAAGCCCTCAGTTTTCCAAGAAACATAAAATAAAAATGGAATTACTGGCAGAGAAGCCTTAAAATCTTTAGTTCCTAAGACTCTGCGGGCACATTTTTCACACACCATGATTTTTATTTCATTTGCCTCCGAGGGGCAGCCCTCCAGCAGTTATGTTGCATAAGGTGCTGTTTCCAAACACCTTGTCCCCAACTGGAGACATAGAGTAAATTTTATCTAGGTCTGAGAAGAGTTCTGGAAGGGTGACATCGTGTTCCAAGCCGCACTGGTTATAGTCAACAGTAGGAAAGCTGCCACCAAAGGAGCTGAGAGAATATTTTAAATACCAAACAGCAATTCATTCTTTTTTTTTTTGAGTTGGAGTCTCACTCTGTCACCTAGACTGGAGTGCAGTGGCTGCTCCCGGCCACCGCAGCCTCGACCTGCTGGGCTCCGGCGATCCTTCCGCCTCAGCCTTCCAAGTAGCTGGAACTACAGGCGCGCGCTACCACGCCCGGCTAGTTTTTTGATTATTGTAGAGATGAGGTCTCGCCAAGTTGCCCAGGCAGGTCTTGAACCCGCAGGCTCAGGCAATTCACTCACCTCAGCCTCCCAAAGCATGGGATTACAGGCTGAGCCACCAAGCCCAGCTAGCAATTCATTCTTAAAGCACAAAGCGATCATAAAAAACACTTAACAAGGAAAAATTAATGGGAGGAAAATGTCTTGAATGTAGCAAATTTTTAAAAAAACTTTATGAGGGACATGGAAAAAATAGATTTACTATGTTGAAGGGATGGTATAATATAAGAAAGTCCTTCTTTACACAGAAATAATTCAATGAGTGGTTATTTACTTTACAAAAGGCTTCACAAAAGAATTCCTATAAGTAGCACTATCCTTTTACTTGTTCCTTTCTTCATTCATTCAACACATACTTTTTCTTTTTTTGAGTCCAAGTCTTACTTTGTCACCCCGGCTGGAGTGCAGTGGCCCAGTCACGGCTCACTGCAGCCTCAATCTCCTGGGCTCAGGTGGTCCCTCTGCCTCAGCCACCCAAGTAGCTGGGACTACAGGTGCACACCACCACATCTGGCTAATATTTTTTTTACTTTTTGTAGAGACGAGTTCTTGCTGTGTTGCCCAGGCTGGTCTCAAACTCCTGGCCTCGGGTAGTCCTCTCACCTCAGCCTCACAAAGTGCTGGGATTACAGGCGTGAGCCACTGCGCTTGCCTCAACACACATTTCTTGAGGTCCTCCTGTGTTCCAGGCTCTGCGCTGTGCTCACAACGGTAAGCAAGACAAACATCATTCCTGCCCTTGTTGGCTGTCTAGCTGGAGGGACAGATCCTTATCAAATCATTACACAATCAAGGAGCCCTGGATAGAAGGAACTAGAAAGCTGAGTCCCATGATAGTGGCCTCTTCTATTCTGAGAGGCAGAGAAAGTCTTCCCAAAGGAAGTGATGTTCCAGGTAGTGTGAGTATCAAGTGCAAAGGCCCTGGGATACAGAGAGCTACAGAGGTCTGCCAGAACCAGGGGGCATGCAAGGTCCTTGCGGACTGCAGTGACCAGCAGTAAGAAGGAGGTTTGGATTCTAATTTCATGGTCTCTGAAAATACCTCTCCCTGAGGAACAGGGAGTGTTGTTGAGGGTTGGTAGCAGCAAGTAAAATAATCAGCTTGTTGGAGTTTTTTTTTCCTTTTCTTTTTTTTAAATTTAAGACAGTCACAGGCTATAGGGAGAACAGACTGATGGGAGTGAGGGATGGGGATAGGGAGCCCCCAGTGGAAACCAAGAGACCAGTCTGGAGGCTGCTGTGCTTGTCAGGGCAAGAGAAGCTGGTGGACATGAGGACAAGCCAAGTGGATGGGCTGACTCATCCCAGGCCCATTGGAGAGGGTACTGTGACCCAGACAAAGTGGACCCAGAGAGCAGGGGCTGTGGCTGATCATCTCCCACCCAGGCTAATTTGATAATTAAATTTAATTCCACTAGTTGATGAAATAGCATCATTTCCTGGTAGAAAGACAAGGACAGTGTAGATTGTAGGTACCAATGATTACTACACATTGACCACCGTCTGGGTGCTTTATATGCATGATTACGTTTTTAGGCCTCATCACGGCCCTGTGCAGTAACTTTTATTACTCTCATTTCACAAACGAGCAAATGGAGATTTCTCAAGGTTAAAAAATTTACCCAAGGTCACCTGTTGGTGACTGGCAGCTTTAGGATTGAACCAGGTAACCACTGACTTGCCCTGGGCAGGTGACGCATCCCAGGAAGCCTGGGAGCACATTGCCTCTAATTAAGGACATACCTGCTGGTTCAGGCCCAGAGCGGGATAAGCCGGCTTTGGCTGCCTGAAGTCTCCTCTGGCAGTTCCAAGGAGTCTTGTAAGTCAGCTCACACGCGCGTGTGCAAGCCTGTAAAAACACAGTTGGCTGTTTTCTCCCTGTGGCCTGGGCTGTTCTACTCTGGGCAGACCTGCCTTAAATGTCAGGGGCAGCAGCTCCAGACAGGAACAAGTCCTACCCAAGGATCTGGCTTCTGTAAAATGTGCTTCACGTTTTCATAGAAATTGGCCAGGTTTGGGGGCCGTGCTGGAACAACACTTTCAGTAAAGGGAACCCCACGGGAAAAGGCTTGAGGGTGGAAACAAATGTTGCTGCTTCCAGGAGCTTCAGAATAGTCATAGAGGACAGGGATGAGCTCACAGACCAGAAGCTTACCCAGCAGTGCCTTGGAAGCCATGCTTTGGCATTTCAATGGATCTCATAGGCAAGTGGGAACTCTAGAAGATTCTTTTTTTTTTTTTGAGTTGGAGTCTCACTGTTGCCCAGACTGGAGTGCAGTGGCCGCTCCCGGCCACTGCAGCCTCAACCTGCTGGGCTCCGGCGATTCTTCCGCCTCAGCCTTCCAAGTAGCTGGAATTACAGGCATGCGCTACCACGCCTGGCTGATTTTTTAAAAAATTTATTGTAGAGATGAGGTCTCGCTGCCCAGGCAGGTCTCGAACCCACGGGCTCAGGCAATCCACTCACCTTAACCTCCCAAAGGCGCGGGATCACAGGCTGAGCCACCGAGCCAGGCTCTTTTTTTTTTTTAGTTGGAATTTCACTCTGTCACCCAGGCTATAGGGTAGTGGCATGCTCACGGCCCTCGCAGCCTCTTCCTGCTGGGCTCAGGCTATCTTTCCTCCTCAGCCTTCCAAGTAGCTGAAATTACAGGCATGCACTACCAGGCCCGACTAATTTTTTGATTTATTGTAGAGATGAGGTCTCGCCAAGTTGCCCAGGCTGGTCTCGAACCTGCAGGCTCAGGCAATCAATCCTCTCACCTCGGCCTCCCAAAGTGCTGGGATTATAGGCGTGAGCCACTGCGCTGGCCTTAGAAGAAACTTAAGCAATACTGATGAGGTGGTGTTTTCACATTACAAAGATTTATCTGCCACCTGCCTGCCTGGGAATGGGCAACGTGTGGCCTTTCTCAGTTGGTGATAACTTGGGCAATTTCAGCTTATGGACTGGGGACAGACTCAGAAAGCACATAATTGAATTGCCTATGCCTTTAAAAAGCAGATTGGGGGTGAGGGAGTCCACCTTTCAGAGAGCCTCGCCTGGAGTCACTCACAAAGATGTCAAGGGAACCTGAATTGTCACTTGGATTTTTGCTTCAATTGAAAACAGTTGGTTAGATGTAAGTGCACTTGATTCACTGTATTCGTTTCCTATTGCTGCCGTAACAAATTACCACAGATTGTGTGTGTGTGTGTGTGTGTGTGTGTTGGAGTCTCACTCCGTCGCCCAGACGGGAGTGCAGTGGCCGCTCCCGGCCACCGCAGCCTCGACCTGCTGGACTCAGGTTATCCTTCTGCCTCAGCCTTCCAAGTAGCTGGAATTACAGGTATGTGCCACTGCGTCCAGCTAATTTTTTTATTTATTGTAGAGATGAGATCTCGCTAAGTTGCCCAGGCTGGTCTCGAACCTGTGGGCTCAGACAATCCCCTTACCTTGGTCTCACAAAGTGCTGGGATTATAGGCATGAGACACCATGCCCAGCCAAGATTTATTATCTTTATGGTTTTGGAGGTCAGAAGTTGGAAATGGGTCTCTCTGGGCTGAAGTCAAGGTGATAGAATGTTGATTTCTTCTGGAGGCTCTTGGGAGAGTCTGTTTTCTTGCCAGTGTATAGAAGCTACCTGTCTTCCTTGGTTCATGGCTTCTTCCTTCATCTTAAAGCTAGCAATACAGTGACTTCAAATATGACTTCTACTCCATTGTTACATGTCCTTCTTCCACTCTGCTCCTCCTCTCTCCCTCTTATAAAGGCCTTTGTGACTACATTAGATCTACCCAGATAATCCAGGATAATCTTCCGCATCTCAATATCTTCATCTCATTTGCAAAATCCCTCTTGATATGTCAGGTAACATATTCTCAGGTTCCAGGGCTTAGGGTGAGAACATTTCTGGGCGACTGTTATTCAGATTATCACCTACTATAACATCTAAGACACCCAGGATGCATTCAGGAGAAGTTCCCTGGAGGCAAGTGGATTCAAGGTCTAGAAGGCTGTGACTTTCAGGTCCCTCCCCTTATTATGGGCATGCATGGTCTCATCCTCTGGATCACTGTCTCTGTTTGGCCCTATGTTCTCCAATTCCAGATAAAGTTAAGGAATCATCTTGTAACTCTGAAACCAGAATAGCATTGATATTTATTATGCATTGAGTTTGAGTTTATCAGTCTTGAAAACTAGAGTTTAGGTCATAGAGAGGCTAAGTCACTTACACAAGGACCCACACAACAGGCATGTGACAAAGCAGGAGTAGTTAAGTTGTTTTTATTGTATGCATGTGACATTTTGGAGATAAGGATGTTTTCTGTCCCTATCTACCCATTCCGATCTGGCACAGCTGCTGCAATACATAGGTGAGGAGTCCCTGCTGGGTTTCTCACCTCAGAGCCTTGTCTGAACCACCAGGTTGCAGCTAGCTTTTCACCATTTTAGGGCCTTGGATATATGGATAAGACAGCTGGCAGAAGACAAAGACTCTTATTGTCTTTTGAGAAAGACGGAGCTCCTGGGAGAATCCATTCTGAGTGTCCCCAAGGAGAAGCAGAGAGAGCTTTCAGGGAAGCCAGGCCAGCAGGGAGGTGTCTCCTAGACAGAGAAAGGGAAGAGAGGCTGCCAGCCCTGGAACAGAGGAAGCAGGTTTCTGTTCCTGGCAGCCGGGGCGTGGGGGTGGGGGGTGCTCCACAGGCATGACCTCACAGAGCCCAAACCTGAAAATCTTTTAGGACTGGGCCAATGGCTGTGGAATTAGTACCAGAAAAGAAAAGCCCCATGACCAGAGGTTCTTTTTTTCTGGTTGTTTTTTTTTTTTTTTTTTCCTGTGGGAGATATCATGAATCTTTTGGAATGACCTGGCTAAGAAAAGTCCTGCAGAGAGACCAGGATTGACTTTCCCATCAGCCTGGAAGGTGGGGGCTCCCAGTAGGATTTATGTTTGATTTAAAGGCAATAAAGAAATGAGGTATTTTGTGTTACATATTTTAAGCTCTTATACCTCACACGTCATATTATTGGGTACATACATTTTTATGTTATTTATTTGTCCAGATCTATTTCCTCCTTTTACCTGTAAGCTACCTGGTCGGGATCTCGTGGATGCTCCCCTTGGAATGCCCAGTGTCCAGCACATTATCTCATTGAAGTGCGCAGGTTGACTGGGAGTCCTCCTGAGTGGTGGTTTCAGGACAAAAACTGGAAGGGAGGCGCCTTTGGGACACGTTAGGATTTCGGGAAGACAAACTGTGGATCAGGAGTGGTAGAAAATGGATTTTCTAGGAGAAAGGTTAGAAAATACCAGGAATATGCGGGCTGAGGCGCCACGGGGGTCCCTGGGAAGCCCCGCCCTAGCCGGGGTACCGGCGCGAAGTAACGCAGCGCGGTTTGGCCGCTGTGGGGCGCCGTAGCCGCGCCGTTGCTAGGGGAACGGACCCCGCGCCGGACGAGGCCCAGCCCGTCGCGGCTTGGCCTGGCGGCACAGCCCAGCCAGCCCGAGCCGGAGCGGAAAGGCTAGCCGGCCCAGTTTCCGTTCGGGATGGGTCCCCGCTCCGGGGCGCGTTGCCACCCGGTCCCGGGGACTTTCTATGTCGCGAGGGTCTGAAGCGCGGCTGTCCCGGGAAGGGTGGACGGCCCGCGAGGGCGCTGAACCGCTGGCTGACCTTGATTGGACCGATCTGACACAGCCGCCGCGACGCGCAGGTGAGGAGTCTCCGGTTTCTCACCTCGAGTCTGGCCTAAGCCACCGGGTCGCGGCTGCTGCCTCGGCCTGGAGCCTCGGCCTGGAGCCCCACGGCCTAAGCATCAGGGACCCGGCAGAGCGCGGGGCTTCCTTCTGGCACTTACCAAGTTCACAGAACTGTATTGAGCACCTACTGTGTGCCGGGCTCTGAGCCAGGAGAGGGCACAGAAGCCTCGGAACAGATGCGGCTGGTCCCTAGAACCCATAGAGTATTCAGGAAGTGGGGTGGGGAGCAGGTGCTAGACACATGACTAAAGTAATTTCAGGTCGGGTTACGTGGAGTGGTTGTGGAACGAAGGGTTTGGTCACGGAGGGTCTGCCTTAAAAGATGACTTTTAGCC
This sequence comes from Carlito syrichta, assembly GCF_000164805.1. Classification (NCBI taxonomy): domain Eukaryota; kingdom Metazoa; phylum Chordata; class Mammalia; order Primates; family Tarsiidae; genus Carlito; species Carlito syrichta. The sequence continues at coordinate 27,661 of NW_007050351.1, forward strand.
CGGTGCGGTGGCTCAAGCCTGTAATCCCAGCACTTTGGGAGGCGGAGGTGAGAGGATTGCCTGAGTTCAGGGGTTCGAGACCAGCCTGAGCAATATGGCGAGACCTCGTCTCTACAATAAATCAAAATATTAACTGGGCGCGGTGGCACATGCCTGTGGTTCCAGCCACTTGGAAGGCTGAGGCGGAAGGATTACCTGAGCCCAGTAGGTCGAGGCTGCAGTGGCCGTGCCACTGCACTCCAGCCTGGGCAACAAAGTGAGACACCAACTCAAAAAAAAAAAAAAAAGAAAAAGAAAAAGAAAAAGGTAACTTTTAAGCTAAGACCTGAAGATTGGAAAGGAGCCAGCAATGTAAGCAGAGAAAGAGTGTTTCTGGAAGAGGGAAAAACAAATGCAAATGTCTGGAGGCAGCAGAGCAGAGTAATATTATGGAACAGAAAGAAAGGATGAAAGGAGCTGTGGAGGCACGCAGGATGAGTGTTTCAACTTTATCCTATTGAATCAAGAAAACCGTTGAAGAGTTGTGATGAGTCTCAAGTTCTGAAAAGTTCACTTTGCTGTGGGCAGTGTGGCTGTGACAAGACACATAGGGAAGTCAGCCAAGGGCCTAGTTTTGCCAATCTAGCTGTGCTTCATAGAACTACTTAGTCTCTCTGAGCCTCAGTGTCCTCATCCATGAAAGGGAGATGTTGTTCTACATTTTGTTTATGAGAAAGTGAGGGGCCAGCCACATCTGAGATCAGTGACAAAAGAGGTCTATGAGAACAGTTTGAAATGATAGGACCGAGGTAGAGCCTTATGGAAGTGAATTCCACTGAAGCACTTAAAGCAGCGTCTGGCCCAGAATAAGTGCCCTCTAAATGCTAGCTTTGGCTATTATCGTTGCAATACTGTAGGAGAGCAATGCTGGAGGCTTGGATTAGGGTGATGGCAGCAGAGATGGTAAGTGGCTTAATTTCCTTTACTGAAAGAGGTCTGGATTCAGACATGTGTGAGGGGTGGTCCCTGCTTTGGTGGAACTGGTGGTTCACTGTGGGAGATGAGTTTGTAAACAGATAATCACCATGAGATGCAATACAAGCAATAGTAGTGCCTAATTAGCTATATTTTTTCTTTTTCTGTTTTGTTTTTCTTGTTTTGTTCCGTCACCACTTTGTTCTTAACAACTGTTTCTTGGTGGGTGTTCCCCATGGCTGACTCCTGGCAATCATATGAGCTGATTTCCTGGTTAAAATCAGCAACCCTTACTTCCCTTCATTGCCTTGTTTCTGCTCTTTGTTGCTCCCTCTTCTTGTCCCCTTTCTTTGGCTTAACTTGGATCCCAAACAGTTTGCAGTGGTTGTTTCAGGAGGAGAATGGCACAGAAAATGTCTGCAGACCACATCACCTCAGGACTGATTGAGGTTTCAAGCTTCTCTTGTCATAGCATCAGACTTCTGCATGTTGTTTATAAGAGAAAAAGTCAGGGCCCAGCCACATCTGAGACCAACGACTGGAGAATTCTTGGAGAAAAGCTTGAAGTTCCAGTTTATTTCCTGGGAGTTGTGTGATGTGTATCCCTTAGTTGAACTATAGCCACTTCTCAGAATTGTAAGGGCAAAGACTTCTCTGGCACCTGTGGGAAATTTTAATAAACAAAGTGCTCATTCAAAAAATCTTTTATAAATAACTTTTTTGCACTGTAAAGCAATGTGCACTGTGAAGCGTTTTCTTTCCAGCTCCCTTTTGGTGGTTAAATTGGGCTTCTGTGAAGTCTTAGTGAAAATTATTTCAAAAGCAGGTTCTGGGGAAAAATGGAAAACTCATTTAGAAATACCCATAGATAGAAAATGTCTCACACAGAAACCATAAATGCCCTAACAAAAGGAAAAGATGCTTAGGAGCAAAACTTTCCTGTGGAGTGTACCTTCCCTTTGGGTTCTGGGACCTCGACTGGCCTGGGCAGAGGACAAATGGCAGAGGACAAACAAGGTCCTGCCCAGCAACTCTTCAGTTGTGCTGTATGGGTGTCTGATTCCAGCTTTGACAAGACTCATAGGAAATTCTGTGGCTCTTCCTCACAGTTCTGTAGCTGTGACTCAGAATTGCTTTTAAGAGCGAGAAAGCCTTTCACTAAAACTAGGTACTCTTTTTGCACGGCTGTTAGGCAGAAATTCCTTGTTTTTCTGGCGTGGTAACAGGGCCCTGGGTCACACGATGCATTTGGTCCACATGGCAGCCCAGTGGGGCCAGGAGGGCAGAAGGTGACAACCTTCAATTATTTATTATTTGATGTATTTTTTTTTCTTTTTCAAAAGTAGTATATGCTCATGATTTAAAAAAAAAAAAAATTGAACAGTACCAAGGACTACACAGTAATGCAAATCTGTCTTATAGCCCTTGGATCACTAGACCTTCCTGGAGGCTGCCCCTGTGTTTGCTGTCTTGCATTTCCTTTAAAAGAGAATCTGTACATGTAGGAAAATAAATGTCTGTTTATCCCATTTGTTTTTGTTTTGAGTCAGAGTCTCACTCTGTTGCTCAGGCTGGAGGGCAGTGGCAGCCTCAACCTGCTGGGTTCAGGTGATCGTTCCACCTCTGCCTTCCAAGTAGCTGGAACCACAGGCATGTGCCACCATGCCTGGCTAATTTTTTGATTTATTGTAGAGATGAAGTCTGACCAAGTTGCCCAGACTGGTCTCAAACCAAGTAGCTGGAAATATAGGCATGCACTACCACACCCAGCTAAGTTTTTGATTTATTGTAGAGATGAAGTCTTGCCATGTTGCTCAGGCTGGTCTCGAACCCCTGAGCTCAGTCAGTCCTCTCACCTCCACCTCCCAAAGTGCTGGGATTACAGGCTTGAGCCACCGTGCCCGGCTGTCTCCTTTTTGTTTTTATTTACTTGGTAGCTCACTCTACAACTGTTCTACATCTTGCTTTTTTACCTAGCTGTGTATCAAAGATTATTTCATCCCCTGTATATATTTTTTGATCCTTTGTTTTTGCCATTGCATAGCATTCCATTGTGTGTCACCATTTGTTTATAGCTTTTTGTCCTTTATTATTACAAACAATGCTTCAATGAATCTTTGTGTATTTTGTGAGTATATGTATAAGATAATTACCTAGAAATGGAATGTCTGGGCCAAAGAGTATATGTGTTCTAAAGTTTGATACAATTGCTAAATTGCGTTCCAGCTGTTTGAAGGATGTATACAGAAGAGATCCAAAGAGATGGATCTATGAAATTTGCCCCCAGGGTCCTCAATCTGTGAGTGGCAATGCAGACTACTCTATCTCTAGGCCTAGGCCTCTTCCCTTGGTCCAACCTGCCTCTCCCCACTGGTGCCTCAGGACCCTCCAAGCCCCTGCTTCAGCCCTGTCACTTCTCCTCTGACCCCTTCACCCTGCCCTCCCAGTTCCTTGGTCTCCCCTGACAAATCCTCTTTAGTGATTGAGTTGATTCTGAAGTCCTCAGACACCTTGCAGGAATCCAGGGGTGCCCACCATCCCTCCAGGGCTAGTACTTTTCATCTGTGCTTACTTTGACATTGCCATGCAAAAAATTTCAAAAGAGTATTCCTAAATATTTTTCTGGTGGGAGCAGAGGTGGACAGGAGGGAAGTGGATCATTCATGCAGCTATTCTGGAGTTTATAATGAGAACTTAAAATGTTAAGTTCCTTCCTTGAATTTAACCATATAAGTCAAGGTAGCCTAACCTTATTTTGAAAACACTATTTAAGGCTTTTAGCAAGTGAATGTTAACATGAATAGAATATTGCTGTCCTGGCAATTGCCTTCACCTTGTAGGGGACAAGGGAGGGGCCTGCACAGCCTCTCCCTCCTGCCTCAGATGGGGGTGGATCCTTGGCTTACCAAGGTGGCACCTATCTGTGGCATAACCCTTCTTGGACCCCCTCACTTTTGTCTTCCCTTTATTCCCGCCAGCCTAACTATGGATTGTCTGGGGAAGCAGAAGTTACATTAAGAATGTTTTGCTGAGACCCATTTACCTCTCAGCCACCAAAGATGCAATTGGGTGTGCCAGGTGGGCAGGGAGGTGCTGGGTGGGTAGTGGGAAGCTTGTGGGCTTGCCCTCCACCTCCTGACCAACTCCTCCCAAAGCACAGGGCTGCAGGGCTGCTGGCCTCCATGGGCCAGCTTGCTGTGGTGTCACCCCCCCACCCCGTGCCCCCCTTCCCACTGTTGCTAGAAAGCAATAAAAAAAAAAAACCCACCATTATGTTAATCTCCTGCCTTAAGCTTCCTTTCAGCAGTGCCCAAGCTTCCTCATCTGGCCCCCGCTAAGACCACCTGTGATCTAATCTCCTCAGGGTTCATCTCTCACTGGTTTCTGCTTCCCCTACCCCACCAACCTGTCCATTTTGTGTTCTTTCACACTGAATGACTGGCCCTTGCATGGGCTGCCAAAGTACCCATTCACTTGCTGTCATGATGTCTGTTTGAATCTTTCTGGGCCCCCAGAGATGTAGCCCCTGAGGGCAGGTGCCTGACCTCATCTATGTTTACATTCTCAGTGTGTACAAGGGGTTGAGTCCCAGTAAGCACTGATTGGCCAAGGTCTGAGTGTGCCAGTTGGCCATGTTTTTGGGGAGCAGAGTCATACAACTTTCAATCCAGTCTCTTAGAGAAGTGCTGAGAGGGGAGGAACAGTCAGAGAAGCCTGGGATCTGGTGACAGTACTTGGTCTCATCTGTGGGCCTTGGGGCCCAATCTTGGATTGTTTCCAACCTCCCAGCCCTTTTAATCAAAATTTTTTGGGCCAAAAGAATTTGTGGCCACCAACTCCACACGAGAAAATGTCATCAGTTAAGAGTTGGCTGTCCCAGGCTTATGGGGCAGGCCAGCATGCCTCCTGGCCAGCTTGGGTGTCTATTCTGGAATGCTGCTGCTGCCAGGGGGTTCTGCCAAACAGCACCCTCCCCACATCCATAGTGTCTGACAAGTGGTACCTCTCTGGGCCAAGGGTATCCTGATTTGGAATTAGAGCCACTCCTAAGACTGTTTGTGGCAGGCCCCTGGCCTCATATGGTGACTCTTCTGCCTTAGGGCCTGGGATGTAGCAGCACTGGGGGTGCTTGCAGTGAGGCAGTATCAGCTATGTGCCTCTGTTTCTCTCTTTGGAAACTCTCTCAAGGTGTAGAGCTGTTCAGATTTGGGAATGGCAAAGGGAAAGCCAGAGCTTAGAGATCTAAATTCAGGAATTCCTTTCAAAGTAGTTGCCCTGGTGATGGTGCCATTGGAGGACCTCTGTGCAAACCACAGGGATTTACTGCAGAGCAGAACCATTTAGCTCGTGTATTCACAGGGCTTGACCTGATGACTTTTGTTTCCAAAAATCTTCTTTTCCTTTCATTTTTTTCTTTCTTTTATTATTTTTTTAAGGCAGAGTTTTGCTATGTTGCATAAGCTTGAGTGCAGTGGCATGATCATAGTTCACCGCTACCTCCAGTTTCTGTGTTCAGGTGATCTTCCTGCTCCAGGCTCCAAAGCAACTGGGACTACAAACATGCACCACTCTACCTGGCAAATTTTTATTTATTATTATTATTTTTTGAGTTGGGGTGTCACTCTGTCGCCCAGACTTGAGTGTGGTGGCAGGATTATAGCTCACTGCAGCCTCAATCTCCTAGGCTCAAGCAAGCCTCCCTCTTCAACTTCCCTAGTAGCTAGGAATACAGGTGTGTGCTCCCATGCCTGGCTAATTTTTTAAATTTTTTGTGGAGACCAGGTCTTACTATGTTGCCCAGGCTGGTCTTGATGGGCTAAAGCCGTCTTTCTATGTAAGCCTCCCAAAGTGCTAGGATCTAATTTATATTTTTTGTAGAGACAGAGTTTTGCTATGTTGCCTAGACTGGTCTTGAACTCCTGACCTCAAGTGATTCTTCTGTCTCAGTCTCCCAAAGTGCTGGGATTATAGGCATGAGCCACCACACCCAGCCTGTTTCCAAAGATCAAGGACAAAGATTTGCTGCCTCTGGGGACAGTCAAAAGAAAGTGATGCCAGCTTTTTTGTTCTTTGTCACCTTTGACTGGAGGTGACAAGATTAGAATGAAGACCCAGTGGCATAGCTCTTATAACATTATGTTCCTTAGAACCACTGACTTAAGAAAGCAACTTCAACAAGCTCCATCATTCTAGACTAAAATTCACAGACTATCAGATGTAATAGCCTCAGTCTAGAGATATGAAGACAAACCATAACTTCTACCATTCAGCCAGTATTTCTGTGTCAAGGATTTACACAGAGTGTCACTGATATCTGTACATTCCCCTAGGGAGGTATCCTTATCCCCATTTTTCAGATGAGGAAACTCAGGCCACTGAGTTAGTAAGTGCAGAGCTAAGAGTTGAACCTAGATCTGTTTCCTCCAAAGCTGGGGCTTTTTTTGTATCCTTTTGTGGCTTCTTATTGAAGACAAGGTAAGTGACCAGAGGATTCCAATTGAATCCCTGAGAGAAAACTAAGGTCACTGTATTTAGCTTTGAGATGAGACAACTCAGAGGTGACTGCAAGTAATGCCAGCCTTGGCTTGCAGAAGGCTCTGAGTCACAGGTGGGCTGAAGGGCACAGTGGCTAAGAGTGAATGCTGGCAGTTGGGGTGATAGCCAGTCAGCAGAAGGAGCTGGACTGGGAGAGATATGAGTGCAGAATGGGGGCAGGGCTGGGAGGATTGAAGGTAGGGCAGAGCGGGCCAGGTGGCTTTGGGGAGACCAGGATTCCACACCATTTACCATGCCCACATTTCTTTTTATTTCAGATGTTTTCAAGTCAGCAAACATTTACTGAGCATTTACTATGTACAAGGTACAGTTCTGGGTGCTTGGGGGAAGGGACATAGGTGAATGAATCACAGCACATTTGTACCTTTGGAGGAACCTGTCATAAATGGGGGGCAGAGATGGAGATGGCAAAGTGTTCCAAATGGCAAAGTGACTTGCCTGATAACAACTGAGCACAAGGGCCCCCTTTCTCCACTTGAGGCATCAGGGAAGGCTTTCTGGATGAGGGGACGTGGAGTTGGCTCTGAATATCAAGTCTTATTTTTGTCACGCTGAAAAGTGAGAAAGGCACTCCAGGCAGATGTGCCAAGGTGAGGTATGCCACACTGCTTAGTCAAATTTCCTGGCCCACTGGCAGGGACTCCTGAAAAGAGTTCAGCTACCAGGGTATTATCCCCAGCTCCCGGCCTTCCCACTCGAATTCAGAGTTGGTCTGTCTCTCCAGGTGTGGTGCTGTCTTCTTGGGCTTTACTTCCACCTTGGACTCAGAAGATACTGGGGTGAGGGTCCTCCTCAGGTGGCAACAAACCCACTCCTTCCTGCCCTGCATCTGTCTCTGGCCACTAGGCCAGCTTATAAGCTAGAGGATGGAGGGGTGGAGGTGAAGGGGCTGCTGCCATCTGGTTGTCTGGCTCTGAGTCAAAGGGCTTTAGTTCACCTTTCTGTGTAAATCTGTACACCAGGTCCAGATTTCCTTAGAGAAATGTGGTCATTTCTGCTGCTGGAAGGAACCAAAGAGGAATCTCTCTCTTCTCTCTTCTCTTTTCTCTTTCTCTCTCATGCTGGCTCCTCCCCAGCCAAGAACCTCAGGTAGCCCTTCTGAGGTGTGGAGCAGCGCTTCAGGGTCCCCCAGTCCTAAAGGAATACTGGGTCTGCCAAGGGGCAGAGACCAGATCCCTTTTGTGAACACCCCCATTCCCTATTTCCCTTAGCAAAGGCTAAGGGGGCCCTCTCTGACACTTGCATTTGGACCTCAGGATGGAGGTGACTAATCCTAACAGAATCAGCATGTGTTCTCATCACTCTGGCCCCAGGCTGATATTGTTACCAGATGAGAACATTGGGCTTAACTCTGATGGCTGTGGAGACAGAGCACTTTGAGTAACAGGCAGCCACACTGTCCTGAACAAACCCTGGACTCTCCTACCTTATTCTGGCCAGGCTGGGGCCAGGGTTTGCTCTGGGGCTTTGAGACAGCAGCCCACTACTACCCTCCCCGCCCCCTCCCCACTGCCTGTCTCTGTCGTTCTAGAACCCCAGGGTCCCCTGCTGAGTAGCTGGGAGTCAGTTTCATGTCCTAGCCTGTTTCCTGCCCTACTAAAACCTGGCTGCAGGCATGGGGCTCTGGGCTCCAGCCTGGCCTCCTCAGGCTAATGCTGTCTCTATGCTTTCTCCCTCTGGAGATGAACATCTGCAGCAAGCCCTCCAACAAGACAGCCCCTGAGAAGAATGTGTGGACGGCGCCTGCTCAGACCAGCAGACCCTCCCCAGAGCTACAGGGCCAGCGGTCCCGCCGGAATGGGTGGAGCTGGCCCCCTCACCCGCTCCAGTTTGTGGCCTGGCTGCTATATCTCTTCTTCGCTGTGACTGGATTTGGGGTCCTTGTTCCCCTTCTGCCGCACCACTGGGCGCCTGCTGGCTACGCTGTATCCTTGGGAAAGGGTAGGGCTGGTGCGTGGAAGAGTGGGGGAAAGGATGGATGGATGTGGCAGAGGCCTGAAGCTGGACCCAGAGCCTCAGAGAGTGCAGGGTGGGGCAAAACAAGGTGGGTCCAACCCCAGGGACCAGCTGCTCACCTACCTGGTCTTAAACCCCATCTGACCTCTCCACTGTATAGGGTAAGTGGACCAACCTAAAGTATCTTGGAGCATTTAAAGTCCCGCACACATGTGAAACTTACTAACTGAGGAACCAAAGGAGCAGTACAGAAAAAGAGAACCTTTAAGCTAAATGTGTTCAGAGCTAAACAAAAGACAAATTAGGGAGTGATGATTCTATTTACAAAAGAATTTTTCACTTTCTAAAAAGAGTAGTGGTAGAATTCTTTTAACATAGTAATTTCCTGGTACATTTAAAATGCAGTTTTATTTATGGACATACTGTGCCCAGGGCTGCTTATGAGCTCATTGATTCTGTAAATCAGACCTTTTTAGGGTGAGGTTTACTGTGACAAGAGTCAGGATAGGGATGCCCTAGAGGCTCCTGGGCCTAGTGGCGTCATTGTCCTAGCCCTGCCCACAGCCTCCAGGAACAGAGGAAGTGGCTGTAAGGCCAGGGGATTGGGATGTAGCAGTCATCACTGTGCCCCTGTCCAGAGGGGTCCTGTTTGAGTGTTGTGGTGTGTGTGCTTCACGAAAATGATTCCTGGAGGATGAGGGTGACTTAGAGGTGGTTGGCAGGGATGAGTTGGAAAGCCTGGGGCATAGAATTGGTGACTAGCAGTCCTTGCTCAGTGCCTTCAGAACTATGTAGAACTGAGCAGCTTCTGCCAGCTCTCTGGGTCTCTGTCTAATGGGAAGGGGCCTACCTCTTCCTGAGGAGGGACAAGGAATACATTCAGATGTGTGTGAGCACCAGAATACAATAAGCCATGAATATGAGCATATTCTCTTGGGAAACCACAAAGCCTTGAGCTGGTGAGTGACAGCAGGTGTGTGGAAAAGGACCCTAGACAACGTTGTCATCCTCAGACATCTGCAGTGTCATTGGGGAACTTCTGGTTCACAAGAGGTGGACTTTCCCTGAGGTAACCAACAGGCCTTAGTGCTATTAAGTAGAACGTTCCATGGGACATCCCTCCTGTGATCTGGAATGGATATGTCTCTCACTAGAGATTACCTGGGTTTCTGCCATGAGGGTACCTGGCAAACCAGATTAATGATCATGTGGTTTGGAGCAAGTGGAATCAGAGCAAACAATAAACAGAAGTAATTAGCATGTATCGAGCACTTACATGTGCTGCCAGGTCCTATGTCAACCACTTTACATTAATTATTTCACTTGATCCTTGTAATAATAATGTAAAGAAGATATTCTCACCATTTCACCCGTGAAGAACAGGAGCTCAGAGAGAACAGGACTGTTCTGACTGAGGAAGTGGGATGGTCTGAGGGGTTTGTCTTCTCCACATTCTGTGTCTACCTGCACTGGGCACAGAGCCACCTGGTTTTGTGCCCAGACTAGGCCTGTATTGTTTTCCTTCTTTCCATCAAAGCCTCCTTCTTTCTGTAGACTCCCAGGGCCCCTGAGGGATGAGTTAGGGTAATTGTGTGTACCAAGTACCACCTTGGGCCTGGAACTGTCCTGGCCCTTAGGGAGGTAAAGCTGAACCCTGGGGTACTCAGCCTGCAGCTAGAGGAAAGGCTGGTAGATTGGAGATGGTCGTCACACCAAGTGGTGTAAGTATAGGAGTAGGGGTTCATACAGCAGATTGTGGGAGCAGGAGGAGCCGTCTATGCCAACATCAGCACTGTCTAGAAGCATAGCTGCTGCTTGTAGCTCCCCTGCGCAGCCTCTCCCCGCATGCTCTTGTTTCCGCCCCTTTCTTCCATCACCTGAATCCAGTCAGTCATTGAGTCCTGCTGAACTTGCCTTCTAAATAACTGTCACATTGCCCTCCATTTCTCACACTGTTACCTACCTCTCTTATCTGGATAACCATTACATTTCCCAACAATCTCCTGAATACGCTGTCACTTCTGGCCAGCCTATCTGCTTCCCTGTTCTTTTTTTTAGTTGGAGTCTCACTCTGTCGCCCAGACTGGAGTGCAGTGGCTGCTCCTGGCCACCGTGGCCTCGACCTGCTGGGCTCTGGCGATCCTTCCGCCTCAGCCTTCCAAGTAGCCGGAATTACAGGC
>NW_007050351.1:39047-65735 GCF_000164805.1 Carlito syrichta
TGCACTCCAGTCTGGGTGACAGAGTGAGACTCCAACTCAAAAAAAAAAAAAAATTGAGGAATAATTAACATACAAAATGCACAGATCTTTATTCCTTATATAGGCATGTTTTAAAAATTATTTCTGGCCGGGCTCAGTGGCTCAGCTTGCAATCCCAGCACTTTGGGAGGCCGAGGTGAGTGGATTGCCTGAGCCCACGGGTTCAAGACTAGCCCCGGCAACTTGACAAGACCTCATCTCTATAGTAAAAATAAAAAATTAGCTGGGCGTGGTAGCACGTGCCTGTAGTTTCAGCCACTTGGAAGGCTGAGGTGGAAGGATCACGGGAGCCCAGCAGGTCGATGGTGGGGTGGCCATGAGCATGCCACTGCACTCCAGCGACAGAGTAAGACTCCAATCCCACTCCCCTCCAAAAAAATTATTTCCTTGCCGGTCACTGCAGCTCATGCCTGTAATCCCAGCACTTTGGGAGGCCAAGGTGACAGGATTGCCTGAACCAAGGAGTTCAAGACCAGCCTGGGCAACTTGGTGTGACCCCGTCTCTATAATAAATCAAGAAAAATTAGCCGAGTGTGGTGGCACACACCTGTAGTTCCAGCTACTTGGAAGGCTGAGGCAGAAAGATCACCTGAGCCCAAGAGATCGAGGCTACAGTGGCTGCACTGCACTCCAGCCTGGGCGGCAGAGTGAGACTTCAACTCAAAAGAAAAAAAATTATTTCCTTAACATTTAAACATTGAGAGATCTCACATAAAAACCCAGATTTCTGGTTCCTCTTGAGAAACCAGAATTTGGCAACATGAGACCTCATTCTTGCATGGCAACAGTAAGCTGGAATGGCATTTCAGCCATACCTCTGGGTGGCACTCTGCAAGCTCCCAGCAGCACAGTCCCTAGCCAGGCCCCTTTCCTCTTTACCTGCCAGGTCCCTGTTATCTGTTACTCTCTAAATCTCAGCTGAGATGATACTGTCTTAGGTAAGCCTTTCGGACCCCTTCAGACTAGATGAGGTACCTTGGTAGAGAGTGACATGGTCTCATGAACTTCCTTCATTGCAGTTAACCCATTATTTGATTAATGTCTGTGTTTTTCATCAGACTGTAGTCTTCTCAGGTCTAGGGATTAGGTCTGTCTTGCCTCTGCCCAATATTCCTCAGTGGGTGCCTGGCCCACAGAAAGACCTCAGCAAGCAGTTTAATGCATGAACTGGGAGGTGGGGCAGGAGAAGAAGTGTTGGAACAGGGAGGAAGCTAAATGTTTGCCCTCATTCAGTGTGTCTGAAAAGAGGCTGGAATGGTGAGGCACCGTAGCTGGCGATAACCAGAGAGGTTTTGGAAGGAGCCAGAGAGAAAGTAAGAGTATTAACAGGGGGCTTTAGGTTAGAAGCTAGTTGTGCAATCATGTGAAGGGTAGCCTCAAGGAGACGGGAGGGGCAGAGTCAGGAGACTATGGAGTGACCCAGGCAGGAGGTGAAGTCTTGACCCACAGCAGTGACCATAGGGATAGAGAGGCCAGTGATGGTCATGGGATTGTCTCAGCTGTATTGCAGCATGTTAGAGCAGAGCCTGGCTCATGTAGACATATGTAGAGAAATTTGGCTGCTGGGGGGAGGAGGAAATGAGATTGGACAACCGATGGATTAGGGATGGAGGATGGATGATGGGTGGAGCATGAATGATGGAGGGATGATGTTTGCCTGGCTAGCAAGAGGATGGATGGAGGATGAGGGAAGGATGGGCGAAGGGAAGGAGAATGGATGGCTGCCTGAGTGGAATCTATTGGTAAATTTTTACACATTCAGACTTTGCAGAAAGTTGTCAGCATACTTGTCTCCTACATTTGGACCAGTCACTGAGCAAATAGGCCCTGAAGAGCTGTGTTTCAGCTCCAGGAATTAGCTGTGCTGCCCTTTGCCAGGCCCTGAACATGTCATGCCATCCCAGATACTCAGCCCAGAGCTTCAAGTGCCTGGACTCCAGATGGGAGAAGCAGCAAGTATACGAGTCCTTGTCTGCAAGGGATTCTTCATCTGGTCCAACTGCTGAAAGGGGATGGCTGTGTCCCTCCCAGAGCTGACTTTCTATGAAAACAAGATAAACCAGCTTAGTACTTAAACTTTTGTCCCTGGACCTCAGGGGAAATTTCTTTAAGGCTCACATTACCATTTGGAATGTGAAACCAGAAATTGGCCTGAGGTCAGACCAGCCACTGCCTGCACCAAGCCTGGGGGCAGTGAGGCCGGGGCCCTGTGGTTGAGCCCCTAGGTGGTGGTGACAGACAGTGCTGGCTTGTGGGCTTTGTTACCAGATGACCCCTCTCCTCTTCCATTTGGGACACATGGGTCCACTTAAGAGGTCTGTTGAGGAGGCCCTGGGGGCTGGAGAGGTGGCACAGGCAGAGAATCTCTGCACAAATGGAGTTGGCATGGAGGTGGAGGAGTTCTCTGGCCACTGGAAGCAGGGTGGGGCTCCCAGCCACAGAGTATAGAGCGAGTCTTTAACTTGCTGGGCCAGTGCATGGGCGCCATCTTTGCCGGCCACCTCGTGGTGCACCTGACTGCTGTCACCATTGATCCAGCAGATGCCAATGTGCGAGACAAGAGCTACGCAGGGCCCCTGCCCATCTTCAACCGCAGCCAACATGCACATGTCATTGAAGACCTGCACTGCAACTTGTGCGATGTAGATGTGTGAGTGTACATCTATGGGTACATATGGATACTGAGCGTGTCTGGAAACCACCAGCAGGGACATGGCAGAGGGGGGCATGCTAAGGCTTCACAGTCATCCCCGATGTCCAGAACTCTCATATTTTGCAATCAAGAATCTTGGTGGAGTGACAGAGAATTGGGTCCCTGAGAAGGCGAAGATAAGGGATTGGAAAGAAAAGATGAGTAGCATTCCAACAGTTAAAGTAGGAAACATTTGGCACTGCCACAAACATGTCTAATGACCAGCTCTGCCAGTGGCATTACCTCATCTCTCACAAACATTCCCACATGGGGCCGGAGAGGGGAGATAGTATCTGAGTGCTTTACTATGTGCTAAGCACTGTGTACAACCACCCTGCAAGGTGAGTGGCATCTTTCTCACTTCATAGAGGAGAAAGAGCCCAGTGCTCAGAAAGGCTCAGAGGCTTGCCTGAAGTCATACAGCTATGGACAGCAGAGCCAGATTCACAACCCTAGCTCCCTGGCTTCAAAGCAGATACTGTTACCCTCATTTACCTGTGAGGAATCTGAGGCCCAGAGAGGCCAAGTGACTTGCTCCAGATCACACTGCTAGTGAGGAGAGGAGTTATAATGTGGAGCTCCTGTAGCCCCTTGGCTGGGCCCCGGCTGCCTCTCTAAGGGCCCCTTTCCGCACCTCTGGAGCATCCCAGGCTCCTTGCCTCAGGTGGGGGATCAGGGATGGGGGTTGGTCCAGGGCCAGCACCACACTTCTGAAGACCCAGGCTGCCTGTCGAAGGGGGTCTGTCCACAAGAATAAGAAAGCCCACAGCATTGAGGCACTAAGGACTTGGGCATGAGGCCAACCTGTCATTCACAGGCACAAGTCTGCACACTTTGGCAGCTCTGCTAATTGCTGTCTATTGCAGGGCTCTGCCCTGTTTTGGGGGAGGAGATCGTGCCCCTTCCACACTCCTTTGAGCCTTCCCTGGTGCATCCCCGGATTGGGAGTCTCTCATTTGACTCCTGTGGTGAGCTGCCTTACCGCCTACCCGGATGGCAGCTTGCTCCTGTCAGCCCCCTTTTGATTAGCCTACATAGGCTGACATCTTCTGGAAGAATGCTGGTAAAATCCTCATAGAATGGCAGGGAAGCTGGGGTCCCACACATGGAGGCCTTGCTCTCCACAGCTCCCTGGCCCACACCTGCATCTTCTGCTTGTCGCAGGAGCTTGGAAAGGAGCCCCCTTCCGCTTCATATTGCCATCACTTAGGTGCATAGTCCCGGAACAGGACACCACAACGCACCCCCTACTCCGGGATCCCTCAGCTCTATGGAGCACCGACTCCTCCAGGGCCCCACCCCGTAGTCCCTGCAGAGGGCGCGCGCGCTCCTCCGCTGCCTTGTGGAGGCGCCTAGACTGTAACGCGGTCTCAGGCCTGGTGCTTGGTCCCTCCACGGTCCCCTGCCCACTCACCCGCAGTAGCAGGCGTGGCCGCCGAGGGTGGAATGAGCCGGCCGACCGCACTGTGCCCCCTCCCCACGCAGGAGTGCTCGCTCCAAGCACTGCAGCGCCTGCAACAAGTGCGTGTGCGGCTTCGACCACCACTGCAAGTGGCTCAACAACTGCGTGGGCGAGCGGAACTACCGGTGAGAGCGGACTGGGGACGCGCTCGTCTGGGGGTGGGAGCCAGGGACCTGCAGCCCGCATGGGAGGCGGGGAGGGGATGGGGGTGCTTCGAGGACCTGGGCGCCTGTGTGCATCTGGGAGTGCCGGCTGGGATGGCCCAGGGTGGATTTGGGGTCGTCCACCTTTCTGGCCCAGAGAACGATGGGCGCCTGATGGGGTGGCCTCCATCTTCAGTTTTGCTTTATGCCTTCGGTATCTGAGGAGTTGGGACTGTGGGGTCAGAGGCTAGCAACCTTCTGAGCTGTGGGCCTTACCAAGCTGGAGCACCCGGTGCTGACAACTGCCCATGGCTGGGCCCAGGCTCTTTCTACACAGTGTAGCATCCGCTTTACTGGGTGTCCTGCTTCTGGTACTGGTGGCCACTTACGTCTTCGTGGAGTTCTTTGTCAACCCCATGCGACTGCGCACCAACCAACACTTCGAAGGTCAGTTTGGACTCCAGGCTCATTCACCCCATCCCCCCTTGGCCTGTTCCTGCCACTGCTACATCCCCTGGGCTGAGCACACTGCCTGTGCCTTGCAGTCCTGAAGAATCACACAGATGTGTGGTTCGTGTTCCTGCCTGCCGCACCTGTGGAGACCCAAGCTCCTGCCATCCTGGCCCTGGCTGCCCTACTCATCCTTCTGGGCCTGCTCTCCACAGCCCTGCTGGGCCACCTGTTCTGCTTCCATATTTATCTCAGTAAGTGCTTCCCTGTCCCACCCATCTCACAGGGGATAGGGGTCCCTAGACTGCAGGGACATGCCAGTTGGGCTGTAAAGCCCTGAAACCATACCCCTTCCCAGTGCTGGCTCTCTGTGGTGCCTGGTCTCATCCCATGAGTGTATTTGGGGACACTGGTTTCAGCCTGGGGCTGGGTGCCCTCCGCCTTCTTCTGAGCTCCACTGCACTGAGCCCTCTCCTCCCCCTCACCAGTGTGGCACAAGCTCACCACCTATGAGTACATCGTGCAGCGCCGCCCACCACAGGAGGCAAAGGGGGCTCACAGGGAGCTCAAGTCGTGTCCCCCCAAGATGCGGCCCATTCAGGTATAGAGGTGGCCTGGAGGGCTGAGGGGTGGGCGTCTGGATGTAGGGGGTGGTGGACTGTGCAGTGAGCAGCCAGAGAAGACAGGACAAGGGAAGCAAGCCTGGAACAGCTGCTAGAAGGAATTGCCGGGACCAGGCCTGTGCTGAGTACATGCCACTTGCTCAAGTGTGGGCACAACCCAAGAAAGCCCTGCATTTCTCCAACCCCATGTACATGCCTGCCCAGGCTCAAACCATGTGCTGGAGGGTGTAGGTTTGGGCTGCAGGGGAAGAGAGAAGGATGCACCAGTGACCAAGTCAGTGACTGGATGGCCGGGATGGAACTGTCAGTCCTTCCCCTCTGTGACCTTGAGCCCTTATACTCATCATCCTGTTTTATGCTTAGAACAGCTCATGAGGCTGGGCTTGCTGGCTCAGCCTGTAATCCCAGCACCTTGGGAGGCCGAGACAGTGGATTACCTGAGCCCGCGGGTTCGAGACCAGCCTGGGCAACTTGGCGAGACTTCATCTCTACAACAAATAAAAAATTAGCCAGGTGTGGTAGCGCACGCCTATAGTTTGGCTACTTGGAAGGCTGAGGTGGAAGGATCGCTGGAGCCCAGCAGGTTGATGCTGGGGTGCCTGTGAGCATGCCACCACTGCACTCCAGCCTGGGTGACAGAATGAGACTCCAACTCAAAAAAAAAAAAAAAAAAAGCAGCCCATGAGCAAGTACTGTTACCATGCCCATGTTGCAGATAAGCATATTGAGGCCTAGGAAGGTTCAATAGGAGCTGAGGCTGGGAAGAGTTAAGGTCTCCACACTCTGAAGCAGGAACCCTCCAGCCTAGGCTCCAGCCTGGCCAGCCCAGCTGCTGACCAGATCCCAATTCCCACGCCCTGTGGCTTCCTGAGGTCAGCAGCTGGGGGTGGGGGTAGTCCAGTCCTTAAAGCCCCTAGGGGCTGGAAAGGCAGGGGGCCCAGGCAGGCTCTGCTAGCAAGGATGAACCCTGGATCCTGAGTCCTCATGGCAACTGGACACAAACACAGGCTGGTGGGCGGATAGGGGAGGGTTCAGGACCCCACCTCCCCTGTTCTTGGCACCAGGGCTGGATCCTGCCCATGGGCCAGGCTGGCGCCACTGGGCAGGCCTGGGCCTGGGGCGTGCTAGCTGTTGGTGAAGACCCCCTGCACACCACCATATACCTGTCCTGGGGAGTGAGCATCATCCCCACCCCCACATCACAGAGGCGACTGAGGCTCAGAAAAGTAGGCAGAGGACTTTCTCAAGCTTCACGGCTCTCACTGAGGCAGGGCTGGCCCTGGGATGCCTAGACCCAGGACTCTGTGCCCTTGCCCCGCCTAGGCTTTGGGACCAAATGTGGCAGCAGCAAGGACATTTGACTTCTGTTCTGTCCATCTACAGTGACTTGAGGGAGGCCTCCCAGGGGATAGGAGTGGTGTGCTTGTCTCTTCTTACAGAGAGAGCTGAGGCGGAGTGGTGCCTCAGTACACTCACGAATGTGCAAATCTTTGAGGGTCTCCAAGGACACATCCTAGGGACGGCTGTGATAAGAGAAGTGGACTCTGACTGGAGACCCCCCTGACATTCTCAGACTTCGCCAGCCAGCTAGGGCCTGGCTCCTGTCCTATCCTGGCCCCTCAGGCTTCTGAGACCACCCTCAACTGCTGTCCCCTCTGCCCACCCTCTGGAGCCCAGGGGTTCCAGGATAGGCTTTGCCCCTCTCTACTGGGTCCAGGAAGGGTGCTGAGTCCACACTGGGGAAGAAAAAAAGACATGGGAGAGTTTCCTTGAGGTCCCACATCCCGTGTCTGGCAGCCACCCCTACACACCTCCTCAAAGGGTCAACCTGGGCAGAGGTTGGATACAGGCCAGCCGGCTAGGCTCTATCCCCAGATCTGCCAGGGTCCCTGCAGGCAGCCTCCCCACCCCCACCCCAGCAGGAATGCGGGAGGGGCCCCTCTCTGGAGCCGTTGTCCCCCAAACAGAGGCTTGTTTTAGAGACGGCGTTGCTGTTACAGTGTCCTCTCTGCATTAGTCAGGACGCCTCGGTCTCCATGGAAACAGCTGCAAAGCGGCGACAGCTGTCCGGGTGCTCCCCGCCCCGCTCCAGCGCCGGCCCCGCCCACATCCCTGCACCACACCCTTCCCGGGCTGGCTTTCCCTTGGCTTTTGTTTCCTCACCTGCAGTCCTAGAGGGCGTTGCTGGGGCGTGTCCTGCGGGCTGGGGTGCAGACCTAGGTTGTTCCTGAGACCTCAAGGCCGATTCTCTTTCGGGAGTCGCGTCTGCTGCTCCCGGAGTCTCTGTGAGGATCAGCAACTAAGCAAGACACACAACTCATGCCCAGGTGTGGTGGCTCACGCTTGTAATCTCAGCGCTTTGAGAGGTCCAGACAGGAGGCTCACTTGAACCCAGGAGTTCGAGACCAGCCTGGCCACATAGCGATACCCCATCTCTACAAAAGAGAGACACACACACAAACACACACCTGGCCCCTAACCATGGTGCCGGGTGGAGCTGCGGTGCTGTTCCACTACTTTCTGCCTTCCCTTTCTGGGTGGGGCAGGGTAGACCGTGTGTATACACACACATACACACACACTTCTCAGCAACTGAGATTGTGACTGGTACTCTATGGAGGTGAGGGGTACACCCACAACTCAGCTCTGCCCACAACCTCAGGTGCATACTGTGGCCTGTGAACTCTTAGCCAAGGGAAAAATATCAGTTCAGAGGCTGGAACCCTGGGAGGGGCCGGGAGTAGGAAAGGGCAGCTGTGAACATCCCCACCACCTTCCTGGGTTGAGCAGGCCGGAAACTTCCTGGAGGAGGTGGGGTTTGACTAGATGAAGTGAGGATCTGGGAATGGGTTAAGGTCCAGAAATGTGTGAGTTTTTTTTTTTTTTTTTGATTTGGAGTCTCACTCTGTCACCCAGACTGGAGTGCAGTGGCCGCTTCCGGCCACCTCAGCCTCGACCTGCTGGGCTCCGGTGATCCTTGCGCCTCAGCCTTCCAAGTAGCTGGAACTACAGGCATGCGCTACCACGCCTGGCTAATTTTTTGATTTATTGTAGAGATGAGGTCTTGCCAAGTTGCCCAGGCTGGTTGCAAACCTGCGGGCTCAGGCAATTCACTCACCTGGGGCTCCCAAAGTGCGGGATTATAGGCTGAGCCACCGAGCCCAGCTGTGTGTTATACGTCTTACCCTGCAGAAGGGTTTTCCTAGCACAGCTGGGAACCAGGAAGGCAGCCCTAGACCCCAGGGTGAGACCCCCAGGATGAGGCCTGCAACATTCCGCAGAGGTCAGTGAGGGTGGGTTGTGTTCAGGACTGGGTGGACTCAGGACTCAGCAGGCCCTGGTCTACACCTGGCCTTCCAGCCTTCCTGAACCTCACCTTCCCAGGAGATGGAGTTCTATATGCGGACCCTCAGCCATGTGCGCCCAGAACCCTCGGGCCAGGCCAGGCCAGCGGCGGTGAATGCCAAGTGAGTGCCACCTGGGCATGTGTCACCTGGGTATCTCCCAGTAGCATGACAGGGCCGTCCCAGGTGAGAGAAAGGGGTTAGGCCAAGGTCAAGGCATGGGTCTGGGTCCAGCCTAGCCTGGTCTTGGATGGATCATTGCCCTTGTCTCCTCTGCTAGGAGGGAAGGCTTCTCTCAGGACCTCCAGTGGGGAGGGGTTTGAGCAACACACCCAGGTTTACCCTTCTGCTTTCTCCTCAGTCCTTCTGGGTTTTTTATCACCCGAGTCCAAGCAGAGCCTCCACCACTGTCTTCCTCAGACACTCATGCTCTGCCTCCCCAGATCCGATCCCAGGTAGGAGGGACTTTGCTGGGCTTCCTTGTCTGGTTGGAGGGGACAGTGCACGCCTCTGCTGCTTCTGGCGATATGGGGCCCTTAGACTCCTCTGTGTCTCTGCAGAAAAAGAGGAAGCGGCGTATGTATAAGGTGCCAACGTCTGAGACCTTGGCCCGGGCGTCCCCGCTGCCCAGGCTGCGGGGTGAGCGTCTGTCCCTGTCCGGGTCCTGCACGGAGAGCCCCGAGGGAGGGAAGGCAGGGCCCCGAGCGAGTCTCAGCCCTCAGTATCACGTTTCCCTTCACTGCGCAGGGCCCGGGGCCGCCGGCCGCGGGTCCAGCTCTTCGACGGATTCCGCGGACACCAGCCCAGTGCACGCCGCTGGCCCTGACTGCGCCTACCACTCAGCGTCGGCCGAGTCCATGGACGAGATTCGAGTGGCGCAGACGCGCCTGGGCAGCACCGCTCTGGCCGTCCCGGGGGGTAAGGGCCGAGAGCCCCGGCTGGCGCTGCAGGCTCATGCGCCCGCCGTGTTCGTGAGCCCGAGCAGCGGTGAACCCGAGGCATCCAGCGACCGGGAGGTCTGTCTAGCTTAGCTGGAGGGTCGAGGAGGAGCGGCCGGCCAAGTCTCTATGCAACACCCCACCCTTGCTGCACGGAGTGCACTTTAGGAGGTCCTACGGCCGGCGGGATCGGCCTTCCTCCCCCACGACTCAGCAGTCCCCGTCCCACTGGCCGTGATGCTCCAATAAACTTTTTTATGCTTTCTGTCTTTTTGGTTTGAGTCATGGTCTCACTCTGTCACCCAGGCCAGTGCACAATCACGGCTCACTGCAGCTTCAAACTCCTGGGCTCAAGCCATCCTCCAGCCTCAGCCTCCTGAGTAGCTGAGGCTACAGGCGCACACCACGCCAGATAACTTTTATTTTTTGTATATACATATGTAAATTAAAGTAGAGACAGGTGTCGCCATGTTGTCTGGCTGCTCTCGAACTCCTGGGCTCAAATGTGTTTTTCTTAATGTCAAGGCCCCATAGGCCCTCCGGGAGGCGGACTCTTGCCAGCTGGCTTGGGGGCAGGTGGGGGTTGGGTCCCTGTACAGTAGGTAGCCATCCAGGTTGTCATGTGGAGGTACGGGAGGTACCCTCAGGTCCGTGGCTCCTCGTTAAGAAAGGCTTGGAAGGCTACCTGGGGAGGAGGTTTTCTGGAAGACTTTGCACTTGGAGGCTGAGGGAAAGCAGGCTTTGGGCTCTGGAAGCGGCAGCAGGAGCAGAGCCTGCGAGGCCAAGGCGAGGTGACAGTGAAAGCAGGGGCCGATCCCAGAGACCGAGGAGCTTTCTCCCGCAACAGGATCCAGTACCGGCATTATAGGGCTGGGCAAGCTGATTCGCTCATTGTCCCCGCCCTCTCCCAGTGCCCCGGACTCGACCCTATCTGGGAGGAGTTGTGGCCTGGGTATGCCACACATTCAGTGGAGAGCTATGGTCTTGAGCCAACAGTGGACGCCTGTCACTGAGGAAAGGAACCTTTTCGTCCCCTCCTCCAGCCCCCCCTTCCCGCGCTCCAGCTCCGAAACGGCCTCAGGTTGGCCCTCTGGGAGGCTGGATCTCCCCTGGAGGTTGGGGCCCGCTTCGGACTTTGGGCAAGAGCCCAGGATGGGAATCTATTTTCCTGTCAGGGAGCCATCCGAGCACGTCCCGACTGCAGAGGGCTGGTCTGCCCGCCGCGAAGGCACTGGCATTGCGCGACCCCCAGGTACTATGCTTGATACCCTCTGTGTGGAGAGCCCCCCCGACCACACCCTCAGCCTCAGCGGCCATCTATCTTCTGGCCTCTTCTCTCCCCTCTCTCTCCTCTGGTTCCACAGAGGCGGGATAAGGCTGTCCCAGCGGCTCCGCCCCCTGCGGAGCCCGGAGAGCGGAGAAGGCGGGGTCAGGTGGGCGGGGCCAGCATGACCTTGGTCACTCTCCCGCCTAGACAGCCTCGGGGGTGGGGCTCGCCGTCTCTATGGAGACCGAGAAACAGGGGATAATACCGAGGAGCCGCCCGGGTTGCAGTCCCGCCCCGGAGCCGGCAGGGAGCGGAGCTGCGGAGCCGCCTGGCCTCCCGCGTCCATCGGTCCATTCCTGTGTCCTTCTGTCCATCCGAACGCGCGCTGCAGGAGCAGCCACGAGGTAGAAGCCCGTGGGAGACCCGGACGCGGACCACTCTAATCAGTATCCTGCACGATAACGGGTGGGGGGAGCAGCCTGGAAAGGGTCCCTACCCCAGATAGTAAGGACACAAGCTGAGCGGCCCTGCCCTGACCCCAAGCATTCCACCCCCCAGCCCCCACCTCCTTGTCAAGCTGATTGATGACTCCAGCTGTCCCAGCGGGAGCGGGAGGGTGGCCCCAGTTCACGGGCGTGGCCACTGGGGCTGGGGCCTGCCACCCAGCTCCATTTTACCAGCCCTGAGATGACCAAGAATCCATCTTTCCACAGACAGTAGTGAGCACTGGACACAGGATCCTTGGGTGCTACAAGCATCCTGTAGCACCCAAGCTCCCCTGGACATGACCCTTGGTGGACCAAGTGCAGGTCTTTGAGTCCCAGGTGGGAGGCTGCACCTAGGGAGAGGGAACGGGAGTGCAGTGTGGGTTGGGGCTGTGGTACCACAGAGGCCCCTGTAACGTAAGAGCCAAGGCTCCTCACACTCCCAGAAACTGCAGCTTAGGGGTGGATTCGTGTGGTCCCTAGGGAGGAGTTTTTAGTGTCAAGGCCAGTGGTTGTGGAAGAGGAAGAAGTTGGGTAGGGCCCAGGTTGGTCGCTGGAGGCTCTAGTGTAAAAAGCAGAGCCAGAAGATGGTCGCTGAGGTTGAGGGTGTGGTCAGGGGGTTCTCCACACAGCGGGTGTCAGCATAGTACTTGGGGGTCTCGCAATGGCAGTGTGTGGGTGATGCTGGGAGCTTCAGTGCAGGACTGAGGGTGTGGTCAGAGGGCTGTGAGTGTGTGGACAAAGGGGTGCTGAGGGTGTGGTCAGGAGGCCTTGATAAAAGGTATGGGAGGAGAGCAAGCAATTGAGCTGTGGGCAGGGGTCTCAGGGAGGGCTGCAGCTGTGTGGACGGGGGTCTCAGCCCCAGGGCTGTGGGCATGGGGATGGAGGAGGCCACAGGGTAGGGCTGAGGGTATGGCCGGGAAGGCCTCTGTACAGGACTGTGTGATGAGGAGGGAGTTTCAGTGCAGGACTGAGGGTGTGGTCAGGGGACTGCAGTGGAGGGCTTTGGCTGTGGGGGGCACTTTTGCACAGGGCTGAGGGTATTACTGAGAGTATCAGTGAAGGCCTGTTAGTGTATGTGTGGAAAGTGGATGCCAAGGACTGGGGTGTGGAGATGGAGGAGGCTGCAGTGCAGGGCTGAGGGTGTGACTGGGTGTAAAAGGCCCAGACTGCAGGGCTGGGGCTGAGCGCACACGGACCCTGGGAATGTGGGCTGGTGTGGCCATGCTCAGGGAGTGGTGGGGGGTCTCCGTGGAGGGCTTAGGTGTAGACATGAGAAAGTGTGCTTCAGTGTAGGATCCCAGGGCCAAGGCCACAGCCCCACTTGCTAGCATGCCCCTGGGATGCCTACAACCCCTGCCCGGGTTAGCCCCTAGCCTCCTGTTCCTCCTAAGCTCCGCAGTGGGAGGTTACAGCCCCAGTCAGTGGCAGTGAGCCAGGAAGCCACGGTTGTGCCCCAGGCACAGGGAGTGCTGGCGTGCCCCACCCGTGGGCCCCTGTTCCCCACCCCAGCCCAGCCCAGCAGCTCTGGGAGCTTCTCCCTGAGCCGCCCTGACACCATCCTGCCCTTAGCAACATTCTCTAAGCAGCACCACCCTCCCTTAGCAACTGTCTCCCGGCTTCACAAACTGTGGCCAGGCCAGCCCCAAGCTCCTGCTCCCCTCATGTTTTTGTTTAACAGCAAATAGTAACAAGGCCCCAGCTGGGCCAGCTGCACCCCTGCCTAGGGCATGCACCCCTGCTCGTGCTCTGGCTCTCTTCTCAGACCCGGGCTGGCTCCTGCTGGGCCCTCATGACCCTTACAGAGACGCTATCCCCTACTACGTACCCGCCCAACCAGCAGCCTGGCCTAGCTCAGACCCAGCATGGCATAAAGCTTCCAGGGAGGGGGCCTGCTCAGCCACCCTCACTTCCACCCAAGCAGGCCTTGTGCCAGGGCCAGACACAGCCATGGCCCCGGCTGCTGCCCTCGCTGTCCTTCTGGACAGTGCCACTCTGTTCCCAGTCTGGCGTGGGCATCGTGATTGCATCTGTTGAACCCTGCCTGGAGCCAGGACTGGCATTAAGCAACGGGACCCTTCCTCTCGTGGTTCTTCCTTGGGGCTCTGGATCCCAGGGAGACACTGAGCGCTGGTCCTTCTCCTCGGGCAGCTCCAGTCCCAACTCTGAGGGTCTGTGGCAAGTGCTGCCAGCTCAGACCTTGGAGGCTGAGCAGTAGAGGCGGGGATGTTCTGCACCCGTGGGAGGGGCAGCTTGGCTGGGAGGTGACTGAGGTGGGTCCTTTCAGGGTGGCATGGCAGCGAACACAGACGTCGCCGGGCTGGAGGAGAGCTTCCGCAAGTTTGCCGTCCACGGCGATCCCAAGGCCAGCGGGCAAGAGATGAACGGCAAGAACTGGGCCAAGCTGTGCAAGGACTGCAAGGTGGCTGACGGGAAGGCCGTGACAGGGACCGACGTGGACATCGTCTTCTCCAAAGTCAAGTGAGCCCCAGGCGGCCCTTGCTTCTCGGGTTGCAAGGTGGGGAATTGGGGCGCTGGAAGCGGGGAGGACATCGAGAGGGAGCTGGGGAAACACCATGACCACGAAGGGAGCTATTCCAGGGCAAGGCTCATCTGGTGCATCCAGATACGCTGACCCCTGCGATTTCCCCAAATGTGGGAAGAAGCTCGACTGCATCACTGACGGCAGTGGGGGACTGTGTTCCTGCTTCCCCCTGGGGGGGAAAAAGAAGAGGGAACAGTACTCACGGTGCCCACGTGCTTGGCAGGGGGAAATCTGCTCGGGTCATCAACTATGAGGAGTTTAAGAAGGCCCTGGAAGAGCTGGCGGCCAAGCGATTCAAGGGGAAGAGCAAGGAGGAGGCCTTTGATGCCATCTGCCAGCTGGTGGCCGGCAAGGAGCCAGCCAACGTGGGCGTCACTGTAAGAGCCCGCTGGTCTTGGGTGGCCACTGAGGGGGGGAGTGGGGAATCAGCTGCAGGTGGGAAGGGTGGGATCCCTCACCGGTGCCCCTGGGGGAACTCTGTCCAAACAGAAAGCAAGAACGGGGGGTGCTGTGGACCGGCTGACTGACACCAGCAAGTACACCGGCTCCCACAAGGAGCGCTTCGATGAGAGTGGCAAGGGCAAGGGCATCGCCGGACGACAAGACATCCTGGATGACAGTGGCTACGTGAGTGCCTACAAGAATGCAGGCACCTATGATGCCAAGGTGAAGAAGTGAGGCTTGGGAAGGCCCCCCGAGTGTGGCTGCCCGAGCGTGGCTGCCCGGAGGCTCAGGCCTGGGCCTAAGGGGCACGTGGAGCCAGAGAGCCCAAACCCCTCCCTGCTGGACCTGCCACTCAGAGCTTCCTGCCTAGCCCTGCGGGGCCAGCCCACCAGGCCTCTGACCCAGACTGCTCTGCGTCCCCTTCCTCCTCTTCTTCCTGCCCCAACTTCTGTACCTCTGGGGATAGCCTGTGCCTGTCCCTGCAGCCTCACCACTCCAACCCAGCCCTGGGCATGGCTAACCCCTGCCTGCTTGCCTCATATTTAAGCTGCTGCTCTGGCCAAGTGCCTAATTCTAACCCAGACCTCAATAAAGACACCTTTTGTACCAGTGTGGCCTGGTTGGGTGTATGATGACAGGGGACAGGGGCGGGGTAATGACATTCACACCCCAGTGACCCCCTCAGTGTCATCGCCCCTCTGCATGCCACACCCTGCTGGTCTCTCCCCTTCTACGGGCAGCCTGCCCAGAAAAGGGAACACACGAGTCCCCTTCTATCAACACAAAGTCGTTCTGCCAGAGGATTCTCCTTAGGAAAATCCAAAACCTTTTAACTCGGCCCTGACCCAGGGTCCTAACATCATAGCTTGCCTTCCGGCTATTAATGCCTCAGGACGGAGATTCGGCTCCCTCTCCACTTCCACACAGGGGTAGGGATGAGACAGCAGACTTGGCCTGGGCCAAGCCTTGGCAGAGGCTCCAGAGCCAGGCTTTGGCTCTCAGTCTGCTATCGGGGGTTCCCAAGGCAAGTCATTTGGGGCTTCAGCTCAAGGTATCAGAAAACGCAGGACCAGGAGGAACCTTAGAGAGTAGACAGTCTGACGCTCTAATTTTATTGATGAAGAAACAGGCCCAGAGACTGGAGGGACTTCTGCAGACTAGAGACCAGACCATGCCTCTTGCCTCCCAGGCCAAGCTCTTTCTAGCACAGAAAGCCCCAGCACTGATTTCCAAAATTGGGACTGGATGGCCAGCCTGTGGTGGGGGGCAGGGCATCCCAGGTGAAGGGGCCTCTGCTTACTGATTTCTTCCCATCTGTTCAACATCCCAGGTAGGGAGGGAAGGGGCCTCTCTGTCCTGAGGACTCCTGGACATTTACAGATAATTTTCTACTAAGGCTCTGGGTGTTAGGTCAGAGCTATTCCCAAGCCCAAGGCTTTGGGGCTGCCTCTCTTTCTTTTCTGCTGTGGCATAAGGTCTGGATGCAGCTTAGGGCCTACCCAGGAGAGGATGGCTCCCAAGGGTGCTAGAAAAGTCTTAAAAGGCACATGTTTGCAAGTACTCACCTTTCCTGACCCAGGTAACAAAGCAAAGCAGCACAATTGTTTAATTCTTTCATCATGCAGGCTATTATAGGATGTTTATGCCCAGGTGGTCCCAAATTCCTTGAGCCCAACTTCATTTGAGGATGGGATGTAGAGGAATAGTGTGACTAGGGACAGAGACACTGGGGAGGTCAGGTGGGAATTAGCTAGTGGCAGATCAGCACCTGGCCACAGCAAAGCCTTGCCTGACAACTGACAGTGTGGGCTCCTCCTGACCCAACTGACCACATCTCCTGGTTCTACCCAGGGAAGAGCTTTAGAGAACTCTACCTCTCCCACCAGCATATATCAAGAAGAGTGACTCCTCCAGCCTTGGAGAATCAGAATTGCAAGTTTTACTTAAGTGAGCATCATAGGGGCGGAACCCAAATGCTTCTGGCTTTCACTTACTAAAGTCTCCTCATAGTGAAACTAATTTAATTGTATTCCAAATTGGGCCTAGCTCTCAGCTATCAAACTGCAGGTGACAGTCCTACTCAATGTGTAGGTGGGAGCAGCGGCCTGTCCATTTCTGAGACTGGCAGTGTGGTTTGGAGGAACCGGGGTGAGAACTGTTTGAGCTCTCAAATTCCACTTTTTAGGATCAAAACCCCCTCTTCTTGAAATGCAGTTATGGCGCCTAAGGGAAATCAAGGCCCACTCAGAGTCAGAAGACCCTTCAAGACCAGACAGGTCTAGCAGAAGAACATGGCAGCCACTGCCCGACAATGCCACTGTTGATGTTATCACCACTTCTCCCTGACAGCTTCCTTGTGGTTGGAGGCTTTGGGTACCTTGCTAGCAAAGCCAGGTTAGACGAGGAAGAGTTAGGATCTGTGGGACATGGCCATTCAAAACCCCCTGTACAACTGGGGGAAATTCAAACCCATGAGAATGCCCTGTCTCTCCCTCTGGGCTCCAAACTTCCCTGAGGACCAGTCTCCATCTCAGACCTGTTTTCTTTTTTCTCCTTATAGTGCCAGGCTCAGCATGAAGAATTCTTCTCTACTTGTTTTCTATTGGTCTCAAGGACTTCTACTCTCCATGTTGATTCCAGTTAGCCTCTTTAGCACTGCCTTCTGGACCAAGAGCCACACAAGGAAAATGAGCAACACAGACAACAACCCCAGGCATGGCCAGCAACTCTAGAGAGGTGCCTGGCCTGGGGTAGGGTCAGCCTCTTTCAGGGAAAACAGAAAATAAGGTGAAAGGGGGCTCAGTGTGGGTCAGGCTCTGTTCCTCCCTGGAGGTGCCCTGGGCAGGTTCTGGGGCTGGCATGATCAGACATTCACAGAGGGAGGCATAAGGAGCTAGAATTGTAGAAAGAAGGGCATTATTCCCCATAGTTGGTCTGTCCAGTAAGCTGGCCTGTGCACTGGGCTGGGACCCTGAAATAACTCAGGATTACAAGGTCACTGGCCAAGGCTCCCTTACCTGGGCAAGACTTAGACTTTTTTTTTTTTTCTGAGTTGAAATCTCACTCTGTCGCCCAGGCTGAAGTGCAGTGGCACACTTGCGGTCACTGCAGTCTCGGTCTGCTGTGCTCAGACAATCCTCTGCCTCAGCCTTCCAAGTAGCTGGAACTATAGGTGTGCACTACCGCACCTGGCTTATTTTTATTTTTATTTTTGATTTATTGTAGAGACGAGGCCTCGCCAAGCTGCCCAGGCTGGTCTCAAACCCCTGAGCTCAGGCAATCCTCTCATCTCGGCCTCCAAAGTGCTGGGATTACAGGCTTGAGCCACCGTGCGCAGCCTAGGTTTTAGACTTTTTGGAAGTCTCTCAGTAGGACAAAGACAGGCCCAGAAATGTGGCAGGGGAGAGCACAGGGAGGTTGTTGTTCTTGCTATTTCCACAGAGCACGCACTCCCTCCAGCTCCCTCAGAGTTTCGCAACTCAAAGCAATTTATGGGTCCTCTGTACAGGCTCTTTTTGGGAAGCCACATAAAATCCAAAGGGCTGTAGGTTTTATGACTTAGAAACATATGACTGTCATGTCTCATTAAGATGGCAACAGCTCTCCTTCCCTGCACAGCACCTGAATCAGGGAGCACATAATATTCGCCTACCTCTTTCTCTGATGTGGCCCTGAGGGTAGAAAGGACAGTGTGGCACCAGGTTGACAGTCTTTTGCCCTCCACACAATCTCTGGCAGTGTTAGCCCTCTGGAAGACTGCTGAAGCAGAAATATACCTAGAACCAATTGCGTTGTCATTCCCCATTGTTTTGTTTTGTTTGTTTTGAGTAGAAGTCTCACTCTGTTGCCCAGGCTGGAATGCAGTGTCACACTCATGGCCACCGCAGCCTCGACCTACTGGGCTCAGGCGATCCTTCTGCCTCAGCCTTCCAAGTAGCTGGAACCACAAGCATGTGACACTATGCCTGGTTAATTTTTCTGTAGAAACCAGTATTGCCAAGTTGCCCAGGCTGGCCTCAAACCCCTGGACTCAGGCAATCTTCTCGCCTCTGCCTCCCATTGTGCCGGAATTATAGGCTTGAGCCACTGTCCCCAGCCCCATTGGTTTTTAAAATGCCCAGCCAATCAGGATTAAAGGAAGTATGGTGCCCGCATGTAATTGGATGCTGAGCCCAAAGCTAACATATCCTGAAGCTATTTATCTATCTGGCCTGCATGCCTCCCCTCAAGCTGTCAAGGTGCTTCAGTCCTCCCCACTCTGCACTGCCTGTTCTTCTCACAGAGAAAGTGTCTCAAACACAAATCCATCACTCCTCTGCCTCTCAATCTAAAATCTTCAAGGAGTTGTGCAATTCCTGTTTACCTCCTCCCAGCCCCATTTCCCAGAAGGGACCACGCACCTTCCCGTTTCATGGCCTTGGCTGTCGCTGCTTCTCTCTGCAGCTCTTCCCCACCTCTCTTGCCCTCGCTCTCGCCCTATGCTTTGCCCATAACCTTCTGTTCTTTCTCAGGTCTCAGTTGAAAGATCGTTTGCTCTGGGGGTATTTTCCTGACATCACACCTCTTCCATGTCCCACACTTCTGTTCTCACCCTGCTGTCCCTATGGGGTGCTAGACTCCTCTCTGCACTCGTGGTCAGGGATGCTCTGCAATCCCCTAACCTGCTACCCCCCTACTCATTCTGTAGTTTCCACTCAAGTTCTCGCTGAGGCTTCTCCAGTTCCCACTGTGGCCATTATTCTTTCTCTCTCTTCAGGGCATCTTCAGGCTTTTGTTTAGACCTGTTTGGTACAAATTCCAAGCTTTGATCTCCAACATATGCATTTTTGCTTTTCTCTCTGACTAAATTGTTGGCTACTCTTGGGCAGACACCAGACGTTGTCACTGCTTGGCCATGGCGGAAGGAAACTCAAAACATGTTTGATGAATCAAATATAGATTCTCTAACATTTCTCCTAACACAGAAGACATCTGATGGATGCTCTTTTTAAACCTTCTATCACACAGTTTCAAATGACATGAGGGAAAATGTCTACTGTTTTTTCCTTTTTGGCATTTTCAGCCAAATGTCTCTGTGTGATACAATGCCTAGGACTAAGTGCCAACTATTTCTGTGGGCAGAAGGAAAGAATGACTCGATAGGAGAAGATACAGAAATAAAAAGGCCAATACAATGCAAGCAGAATACATTTATTTCTTAATGGTTGTGAGTAAATACCACCACACTGGTGGCAATGGCGCTGAGAATCTCCACGGACGAGGAAGCTGCAATGTAGGCGTTCCATGCTAACTCCATAAACTGGGCTCTGGGGCAGCCTCTGAGACACTCTGTATCAGATACTGACCGGTGTCATGTGCCACTGGTGAGGAGGAAGACAACATGCTTTTCCCAAAGGGCGAAGATCTTCCCAAATGATGGCCTTTTTCAGGAGGCAGGAGCGCTTTCCCAGAATAACCTTTTTGCTCTTTATTCAGCTGCTGCAGCAGATACTCATTAGTTACCACCAGGGATCTGAGGCCCAGAGGAGAGGGGAGGGGAAGGCAGTCATGAAATCACAAAGGCAGAGGAGAAACCGCTTAGATGTAAAAGGCTTGCTGAAGACAAATGTGAAATGAAGTAACATCTTTAAATAGAAAGAATAGGACAATTTATGGGTTACTTTAAAAGCAGTCCTACAGTTCCTTCATTACAATTCTGTTTGATTATGTTCCAGACTGACTGAAGCAACCAGATACTTCACATTTTATATAGTGGCTGCTCTATTCTTTCCGAATCACTTTCATGATGAGATAAGTAGAAGCCCTGGGTCACTGGCACCTGATCAGGCCTTCAATTTCTGCCCCCAAATCATAACTTTTGCTTTTTCTAATCTATCCTGCCTCTGCACTTAACTAATGGTGCTAGTCATGATTTATTCTTGGACACTGTACTACCTACCATCTAATATTAAAAGCCATCCACACACTGACAAATAAATAAAATGATGTATGCACCATGTTGTTCATTACAGCAAGATTTCTAACAGCAAAATATTGTTAGCTTAAATGTCCATCAGTAGAGGACTAATGGAATAAACTGTATACCCACACAATGAACTACTAAGCAGCAATAAAAAGGAATGAGAACTAACTCCTTACACCAAATGAACTGATTTTCAAGATCAAATGTTAAAGCAACATTATGGTTCTTTTTATTTAATAAAGGGGAAATACAAATACATACCCACATCCACAATAGAAGGCTAGTAGGAGGGAAAGAAGAATAGAGGAGACAGGAAAAGAAGCTAGGTTTTTCTGAATTTATCTTATTTTATAGATTTGACTTCGAGACCATGTAAATGTTTTTATATAATTATAAAAACAAGATAAAATCAAAATAATAAGAAATTCCCTAAAAATCAAAAGCAAGATAAAACAAATGAAGCTACATATTGAGTTGATGGTTTAACAACACACAGAAAGATTATTTCAGGTTATTTTAAAATACAGTATTATGACAGTACATCACTAAAGTGATATACCCTATTGTTCTCAAAGTGTGGTCCCCAGACCAGCAGCAACAGTATCACCTGGAAACCTATTAGAAATGCAAATTCTCAGTTCCCAGCCTAGACCTGCTGAATCAGAAATTCTGGGGTAGAGTCCAGCAATCTGCATTTCAACAAGTCCTTTAGGTAATTCTGATGCATACTCAAGTTTGAGAACCATGCTAGGCAATTCTCTGTACTTTTGTAATGTTTGAAATAAATATTTTGTTTTTGTTTTTTTGAGTTGGAGTCTCACTCTGTCGCCCAGGCTGGCGTGCAGTGGCATGCTCACAGCCACTGCAGCCTCCACCTGCTGGGCTCCAGCAATCCTTTCACCTCAGCCTTCCAAGTAGCCGGAACTACAGGAGCATGCTACCATGGCCGGCTATTTATTTATTGAAGAGATGAGGTCTTGCCAAGTTGCCCAGGTGGGTCTCGAACCCGCGGGCTCAGGCAATTCACTCGCCTGGGCCTCCCAAAGTGCAGGGATTACAGGCTGAGTCACCGAGCCTGGCCTGTTTGAAATAATTATAACGAAATTTTAAAAAAATCTAGAATGGAAATAATGAAATTTTAAAAAAAATCTAGAATGGGAGCTGGTCTCAGTGGCTCAGCCTATAATCCCACGCCTTGGGAGGCTGAGGTGAGTGGATTGCCTGAGCCCGTGGGTTCGAGACCCACCTGGGCAATTTGGTGAGACCTCATCTCTACAATAAAAATCAAAAATTAGCCGGGCGTGGCAGCGCGCGCCTGTAGTTCCAGCTACTTGGAAGGCTGAGGCAGAAGGATCGCCGGAGCCCAGCAGGTCGAGGCTGCGGTGGCCAGGAGCGGCCACTGTACTCCAGTCTGGGCGACAGAGTAAAAAAAAAAAAAAAATCTAGAATGGGACTGGATCTAATCCTCTGAATAGGAAATTAATCAAATGAGAATTAGGAAGTTAAGTTTGAGGTTGAAGGTTTGGGGATGGATGGGGGGTGCTTCTATTTAAATTGCATTGAAAGTCCTAGTGAAGGTGGGTTGGCAAATACAATTTCAAGGGCTTCTCAAAATATGCCAACAGTCTTGAGTCTCTCCTGATATTTTTCCTGACCTATATTCTGACAGTGCTGTTCTTTGAAGATGCTGATGGTACTGAGCTCCACTGAAGAGAACACATACTTTGGATTTTTTTTCCCTATCACTCTCTGCTGAGTGCTCTTGATATGTCTTCTGTAACCAATAGCAGGCAGGCATTTTCCAGAGGAGCCAGATGGCTGATTTTAGGGGTATATAGTGACCAGAAAAAAAAAAAAGTTAGCTGACCCAAAAAAGGTCTTGTTAGATCTAGTGAGACAT
Source organism: Carlito syrichta (assembly GCF_000164805.1). Taxonomy (NCBI): domain Eukaryota; kingdom Metazoa; phylum Chordata; class Mammalia; order Primates; family Tarsiidae; genus Carlito; species Carlito syrichta. Next base: position 61,342 of record NW_007050351.1, read on the forward strand.
TGATTACTGAGGTGTTGCAACCCACCAATGACATGGAAAGCATATTTTGATCTCTGAGCTAACTGGCCAGATACAGGAGATTTACACACAGAATGGAGTTAATTTGCAAAATGTATCAATATTAATTTTCCAAGCAAAGCAAAGGAGGTAAAGGGAGTAGACATCTGCTTCTAGAAGCCAGCGGGATAGACCCTCTCCTACCTCTGACTTTCGTGGAGAATGGCAACTGTCTCCTCCAGCTTTTTCAGCTGGGCAAGCTCCTGGTTCAGGCAAGCCACTTGCATGGTCAGCTGTTGGTTTTTGCGCAGAAGATCATCTACAAAAGGTACAGTTGTCAGGAGTGAACAGGATTCCAAGCTGTCGGTCTTTGAGCAGAGTTTAACTATTTACATGGACATCTTGAGATCTGGGGGCCCCATGGCACCAAGCTTCACACTCCATTCACCATTTCCCCACTTGGAGGCAGGAGATATGGTGGCAAGAATATGGGATTTGGCAACAGATCCAAATTAAAATTCAATCACTTAATATTGCACATTTTAGTTAATTTTTCTGTCTTTCACTAGAGCTAATAACCCTGCCTGTTATGAGACTTCAGTGAGACACCTATCCTCACTTAGCATAGGCATCAACAAATATGAAGTCTCTCTCTCTATGTATTCTCCATTTTAGCTTGTGAATGTGTCCTCCACTTCCTACACAGTATACGAAAACAGCTAGAACTGTGTCGGGCACATAGTAATAACTCAATTAGTACTTGCAGAAATGGAATTTGTGGCCAAGACATTCATTCCTTAGTTCCCCAAATATGCTACCACTGCGATAATATAATGCCTGCAATAATAGGGTAGATAAAAGCACAGGAACTCTGGGCCTAAGGAACCAGTCTTCTAGAATAGTGCTTCTTAAACTTTAATATGCTTACAGACCACCTGGGGATCTTGCTAAAAATAGAGTCTGATCCGGTAGGTCTGAGGTGAGGCCCAATAGTCTACTTATTTAACAAGCTGCCAGGTGATGCTAACGTGAGTCACATTTTGAGAAGAGAGTTCTCGAAAGTGGAAAACAGGGCTGCAACAGCTGTATTTATCACCAGTAAGCCAAAACACTGTACTAGGTTTCATAGCTGATTGAAAGTAAGTATCCAGTGGATAGACAGCTACTTTTATTTTCAGACTATATAGGTGGAGACTGACATCTTGATTGTTCAGGCTTGTGAGATAGTGCTGAAATTTAACAATGGAAATACAGTGCTTCCAAATCAGAAGTTCCAAATCAATCTCCTCATATAAATCCTTATGCCTATTATTGGCTTAAAGGTGCTGAACTTGTCTGTTGAGGGCAAACTTTATCTAAAATACTGGCCTAAACAAAGCTGACAATAAGTAGTACAAATCAAGACTTAAATGGGACATTATTTTTCACTTACCACAATAGCAAAATTTTATTTAAATGCCCAGTGTTGGTAAGGGTAGAGTGAAAGGGGCATTCACGTGCACCGCTGATGTGAGTGTAAATTGAAACAGCTTTCTTGGGAGTGACTGATGTGACAAAAGCCTCAAAAATGTCCACATCCCTTCACCCACTAACTCTACTTCTCCTGGGAAAAAAGTCTGAAATGTACACAGAGATTTATGTATGTAGACCTTCATAGTAGCATTACTTATTTATTTTTTTACTTTATTTATTTATTTTTTTTGAGTTGGAGTCTCACTCCGTCGCCCAGACTGGAGTGCAGTGGCCGTTCCCGGCCCCCGTAGCCTTGACCTGCTGGGCTCCAGAGATCCTTCCGCCTCAGCCTTCTGAGTAGCTGGAACTACAGGCGCACGCAACCACACCCGGCTAATTTTTTGATTTATTGTAGAGATGAGGTCTCACCAAGTTGCCCAAGTGGGTCTCGAACCCACGGGCTCAGGCAATCCTCTCACCTCAGCCTCCCAAGGCACGGGATTACAGGCTGAGCCACTGAGCCCGGCTACTTTTTATTTTTTTTTGAGTTGGAGTCTCACTCTGAGTTGGAGTCTCACTCTGTCACCCAGACTAGAATGCAGTGGCCGCTCCCGGCCACCACAGCCTCAACCTGCTGGGCTCCGGCGATCCTTCCGCCTCAGCCTTCCGAGTAGCTGGAACTACAGGCGCGCACTACCACACCCGGCTCATTTTGATTTATTGTAGAGATAAGGTCTCGCCAAGTTGCCCAGGTGGGTCTCGAACCCGCGTGCTCAGGCAATCCACTCACCTCAGCCTCCCCAAGGTGCGGGATTACAGGCTGAACCACCGAGTCCGGCAGCATTATTTATGATAGTAAAAATATTAGGAGTCTCAGCTCCCTCAGAAGGGAAGATAATCTTTTTTTTGAGTCAGAGTCTCACTCTGTCACCCAGGCAGGAGTGCAGTGGCACGCTTACAGTCAATGCAGCCTCAACCTGCTGGGCTCAGGTGATCATTCTGCCTCAACCTTTCAAATAGCTGGAAATACAGGCACGTGCCACCACGCCCGGCTAACTTTTGATTTATTGTAGAGATGAGGTCTCACCAAGTTGCCCAGGCTGGTCTCGAACCCGTGGGCTCAGGAAATCCTCTCACCTCGGCTTCCCAAAGTGCTGGGATTACTGGAGTGATCCACCGGATCCAGCCGAAAGATAATCTTAGAGAAGTGTTTTCATTCTAGGGTCTTTGTTTCCACTTCAGGTCTTTGTTTTGAATGTTTGGAAATTCTTGAGAATTATTTATATTCTATATATATTATCATACTTATATAACCATTATTATAAATAATGGCAGCTCTATTTATAACAGCAAACATTAGAAACTATATAGAGGATTAGATAGATATATATGGTATATTCGTGTGATAAATGTATATTCTATAGTATAGCATTAGGTGATTCATGCCTGTAAGTCCAGCACTTTGGGAGACCAAGGTGGGAGGATTGCTTGAGGCCAAGAGTTCCAGACCACCCATGGCAACATAGCAAGACCTGCCTCTACAAAAAAATTTTAAAAATTAGCCAGGTGTGGTGGCGTGTGCCTGTAGTCCCAGCTACTCAGGAAGCTAAGATGGGAGGAGTGCTTGCACCCAGGAGTTTGAGGCTACAGTGAACCATGATCGGGCCAATGCACTCTAGCCTGAGTGACAGAGTGAGACCCTGACTCAAATTTAAAATAAATAAATAACATTAGGATATAGAAATCAGTCTGTGATTGCCTGGGGTGGAGAGTGGGGAAACTGACTACACAAGGGTATGTGGGAGCTTTCTGGAGCAACAGAAATGCTCTGTATTTTAATTTGGAACAAACTTAACATGTGTGTATCTTGTTGCATATAAATTACATTTTAAAAATTAAGACAATTTAAAATTTCAAGTTTAAAATATATAGAGGGAGGTAAGGTGAAAGAAAATATACCAAAAACACTAAGTTGTTGCTGGGTCATGGGGTTATAGTTTCTTCATGTTTTTCCAGCTTTCTATAAAGAACATGTTCCACTGCTGTAATCACAAAAGCAAGTATCATTCTCAAAAGTAATGGCAATAACAACATTTGTCATGCTTCACACTGACAGAAAGCTTCATCTGGTAACTCAAGCCACCTGCATTACAACTCTCTGAGGCAAGATGATTGTTTCTGTTAACTACCAAGAAAAGTAATGACCATGTGGGCCAAAGGCAGCCACGTGAGCTTTGAATGATGAAGCTTGTTAAACAGGTCATAAACAAACAGTTGTCCTGGGATGCCCCACATGGCTTTCCCTAACTTACCGTAAGTATGGGACTGATGCCCACTCACAATCGAAGTGGCAGCACCTTCCTCCAACTGCTGAATTTTTTCTGACAAAATGAGGTTTTCCTCCAGCACTCTGACCAGTTTTTGCTTCAGACTTTCCTTTAGATCAGAAAACAAAATACAAACATATTAAGAATGTGAAATTCTGAGGAGTGCTTTTAGAGGACTGAAAGAATCTTTTTCTTTATTTCTCCACTTTTATCTATAAACTGAACGGAAGTCAGCATCTCTTTCTCACTAGAATTTTAATCCATTGGTAAACACAGCTCAAGTGCAATAAACAGATTTGTCATATGAAAACGCAATCTTTCCTGTGAGTTAGCCACTACTCTTGCAGAACAAGTGGTCATTTTGACAAAAGCCCGGCATTCTGAGTCATCTAAGGTTTCTAGAACTGCACTTGGTGTCTGAAAATCTTTTAATGTTAAGAAAGGGGAACAGCCGGGCTCGGTGGCTCAGCCTGTAATCCCGCGCCTTTGGGAGGCTGAGGTGAGTGGATTGCCTGACCCCGTGGGTTCAAGACCCGCCTGGGCAGCGAGACCTCATCTCTACAATAAATCAAAAAATCAGCCGGGTGTGGTAGCACATGCCTGTAACTTCCAGCTACT